>NC_044995.1:44875414-45141189 GCF_008728515.1 Papio anubis | reverse complement strand
TGCCATATTTTTGAGACAGGGTCTCCATCTGTCACTCAGGCTGGAGTGCAGTTGCGTGCCATCACAGCTCGCTGCAGCCTCGACCTTCTGGGCTCAAGTGATCCTCCCACCTCAGCCTCCTGAGTATCTGGGACTACAGGCGTGCGCGCCACCACATCTGGCTGATTTTTTTCATTACAGATGGGGTTCGGTGTATTGCCCAGGCTGGTCTCAAACTCCTGGGCTCAAGCAAGCAGTCCTCCCTGCTCAGTCTCCCAAAGTGTTGGGATTACAGACCTGAGCCATGGTGTCTGGCCTGAAACCGTTTTATATATATACACATACACACATATGTACATATACATATATAAATACATATGTATATATTGTATATATGTTATATATACAATATATACATATATAAATTTAGAGAAAGGAAGAGGGAGATTGAGATGATGACATTACGCTAAAACGATGATGACATTTATTGTCGATGACGATGACATACGATGAATGCACGAATGAAGATGATGCAGCGATAATGCATTAAATGGCATGATGATGATGAACAGATGATGACATGACATTTATTTAACGATGATGATGACATACGATGATGATGAAACGCTATACGATGATGATGCATTATACGATGATGATGATGACAATGACATGATGATTGTCGATGATGGGAAATGATGAATATGATGATGATGATGGTTGTCGATGCAATGACATATGTGATGATGATTTTGTCGACATGATGATGACACGATGACAATGATGATGATGACATCGATGAAACGATGACACGACAGCACGACACGACAATGATGATGATGACATGATGCTATGATGATGATGCATTGCCGATGATGACACGATGATGATGAGATGATGATGGTTTGATGATGCGCTAGGAGAAAGGAGGAGGGAGAAAGGAGGGGAGGAGGAGGAGAAGAAAGTGAAGGGGAGGAGGAGGGAGAAAGGAGGAGGGAGGAGGGAGGAAAGGAGGGGAGGTGCAGGGAGAAAGGAGGAGGGAGAAAGGAGGGGAGGAGGAAGGGGGAGGAGTGGAGGAATGGACGAGGGGAGGGAGAAAGGAGGGGAGGAGGAGGGAAAGGAGGGGAGGTGGAGAAAGGAGGAGGAAGAGGTGAAAGGGGAGGGGGATGTGGAGAAAAGGAGAAAGGGGGAGGGAGAGGAGGGAGGAAGAGGGAAATGAATGGAATGACATGAATGGGTGGATAAATATGGTTGATGAGGGTCTGGGAGATGGCCACGGCCAGGGAACCGGCGAGGAGACGCTCCTGGAAGGGCGGGGACCCATGTATTCCACAGAAGTAATTCTTGCACTGGGAGAGGAGAGAGGAGAAGAGAGAAGTCAGCCACCGTCTGACACAAAACCCACGCGGGGAAGAGGCCTGGGGTCTGCAGGGTGAGCGTGTGTCTTGAACAAGGGCCTGGAGTTTTGGGGTGTGGGAGGGGTTTGGGCTTGAGCTGGGGGAAGCAGACCCCTCATTCCCCACCTGCCCGAATACGGAGAACTTGATGGCATACTCGGGAGCAATCTTGAGCACGTTGATGCCGTTGCCCCGCCACAGGGAGCGGAAGCCTCCCTCCTGGACCATGCTCTGTAGCCCCCCCAGCAGGTTGGTGAAGGTCGTCTTGGAGTAGTAGACCTGGGTGGAGGGAGGACCCTGGAGGAGCCCCTCCTTACCTCTGTCTCTGTCCCCATCCCACTTTAGGCAGAGGTTTTGATTAACTTCCGGAGATCGACCCCGACCGATCTCTCGACGGATCTCTCGACGCGCGATTTTAGCGAGCTGACTGATAATATTGATCGAGCATTGACGAGATTTCCCGAGCGCGATTTTCTTTTGAGCCGATTCGCCGCTGCCGCGCCGCCGGATGTGGACGATGACATCGAGATTATCTCTTCGATTTTCCGGAGTCGACGCGCCGGTTTCAGCCTCCCAACAGTTGGGATACGGGCTCGCGATCACCACAATCTGGGCTAATTTTTGTATTTTTAGTAGAGACGGGTTGTTAAGTGTTGGCCAGGCTGGTCTGGAACTCCTGACCTCAGGTGATCCGCCCACCTTGGCGTCCCAAATTGCTGGAATTACAGGCGTCAGCATGTAATGGCCTTGTTTTTCTTTTCTTTCTTGTTTTTGTTTGTTTATGTTTTTGAGACAGGGTCTTGTTCTGTTGCCCAGGCTGGAATGCAGTGATGCACTCACAGCTCACTGCAGCCCGAGACTCCTGGGTTCAAGTGATCCTCCCACCTCAGCCTCCCAAGTAGCTGGGACTACAGGTGCATGCTACCATGGCAGGCTAATTTTGTAAAATGTTTTGTACAGATGGGGTCTTACTAGGTTGTCCAGGCTGGTCTCAAACTCTCGGGCTCAAGCGATCTTCCCACTTTGGCCTCCCAAAGTGCTAAGATTACAGGTGTGAGTCACCATGCCCAACTCCTTTTTAAATTTTTATTTATTTAATTAATTTATTATCATTTTGTAGAGATGTGGTCTCACTATACTGCCCAGCTGGTCTCAAACTCCTAAGCTCAAGCAATCCTCCCTCCTTGGCCTCCCAAAGTGTTAGGATTATATATGTGAGCCACTGCACCCATTTATTTTTTTAGTCAGGGATCTCGCTCTGTCACCCCGGCTAGAGTTTGTGGCATGATCATGGCTCACTGCAGCCTCCAACTCCTGGGCCTGCCCATCCTCCTGCCTCAATCCCTCCCCGAAAGCAGCTGAGACTTTTATAGGTGTGATATCCTGCTTTGAGATAGCTCCCAGTCCTATCAGCTGCCTTTTTTCTTTTTGAGACAGAGTCTCACCTCTGTTGCCCAGGCTGGAGTGCAGTGGCGCTGACCGCCCACCGCAGCACCCCACCTCCGGCCCCAGCACCTCCTGCCTTAGCCTCCTATGTAGCTGGGACTACAGGCACACACCATGCCCGCTAATTTTTTTTATAGGAGTCTCATTTGTCACCCAGGCTGGAGTGCAGTGGCCGGATCTCAGCTCACTGCAAGCTTCGGCCCCGGTTCACGCCTATTCTCCTGCCTCAGCCTCCCAGTAGTTGGGACTACAGGCCACCACGCCAGGCTAATTTTTCTTGTATTTTTAGTAGAGACGGGGTTTCACTGTATAGCTATAGATGGTCTCATCTCCTGACCTCTGATCCGCCTGCCTCGCCTCCCAAAGTGCTGGGATTACAGACGGAACCACCAGCCTCGCCTAATTTTTAGCTTAGTAGAGACAGGGTTTCGCCATGTTGGCCAGGCTTGGTCTCAAACTCCTGACGTCAGGTGATCTGCCTCCTCTGGGCCTCCCAAAGTGCTGGCATTAGAGGCATGAGCCACCACGCCTGGCCCCTACCCTGTCTTTAAACTCTTCCAAAGACCCCACCCCCACTTCCCTGACTTCCAACCCCTACCTTGGCCCAGCGTTGGCCCCTGTCCCTGGTTAGTTCTCTCAACTCCTCTAACTCGACTCCAAGCCAGGTCCACACCAGCTCCATCACCACCCACAACCTCAATCTCAACCAGTCCAGGAGAGCCCAACTCCAACCAGCACTCCCATCCTGAACTCCATCTACGTCAACTCTATCTGTCCTCACCCCACGTTCTCCCCAGTGGCTCCAGCACTGTGTCCCGTCCTCCCTCCAACCCATACACACCTGCATGTACACTTTGGCCTGGCCCCAGGAGGTGCCGCGGCTCTGTATGGTGACCACCGCCTCTTGCAGCCATTGCTCCTGAGAGCAGAAACTTCCACAAGGCCCCCTCGTTATCCACTTCCAGGACTTCCACAGGGACCATCAGCTGCTCTCCTGTGTCCAGCACCTGCAGGGAAGACCCGGCCCTCCCTCATCCTCAGCCAGGTTGGGGCACCTTCCCCAGACACACATCTAGGGCACCCTCCTGGTGAAAGACCCACCAGGTTCCCCCCAGTCTGCATTTTTTTTTTTTTTGAGACGGAGTCTTGCCTTGCTGCCCAGGTTATGCGGCGGCAGCTGATCTCAGCTCCTTGCAGCCTCCACCTCCCAGGTTCAAGTACCCTGCCTCAGCCCTGAGAAGCTGGGATTATAGGTGTGCACCACCACACCTGACTGATTTTTGTATATATTTTTTTTTTATTAGAGACAGGTTTCACTATGTTGGCCAGGCTGGTCTCTAACTCTTGACCTCAAGTGATACGCCCACCTCTGCCTCCCAAAGTGCGGGGATTACATGCGTGAGTCATCGCGCCCTGCCTCCCTGCCCTGTCCTGCTTCAAGGTGGAATTCTAGGTCTGCTAGTGGGGAAGTGGGCCCATAGAGAGTGGGGGTAGCCTGGCCTCTCCCTGCAGTCCCGACCAGAGGCGCTCGGACCGTGTTTCCTGAACTCACCTGCTGTGACGGGAGATGGTCAAGGTTGTTGTCATGCATGTGTCCAAACACGTATCCATACACGTGTGTACAGCCGGGGTTCCAGGATGGGGGTAAAGGGAGGCATGGGAGGCGGGCTTGATGAGTGCAAGGCCCTGACCTCCTAAAGAGCTGCCTCTGATCCTGGCTGCTGGTTCTGAGGTTCTCCAGGCTGAGCGCCCATGGAGGAAGTAAGGACACCTGGCTTCAAATCTCTAAGCAGTAGTTTGCCGCTCCAGCTACCATGCGGGAGTGTCTAGTGGGAGGGTTGTGTGGGAGACCAAGAGGGATGAAGTCACAACCGCCCCTGTGACCTCGCTGGGTGTGGTGGGCAGCTTGATGGCCCCTTTCCCCCAAATGTCCACCTCCTGATCCTCCCAACCAATAAATATGTTATCATTATAAATTGAATTGTGTCCCATCAAAATTATTATTTTTATTTATTTATTTATTTGAGACGGAGTTCATTTCAGGTCAGCTTCCAGGTTGGAGTGCAGTGGCTCGATTCGGCCATTGCAGCTCCCGGTTCACACCATGCCCTCAGACTCCTGAGTAACTGGGACTGGCTGGGAGCGCCTGAGTCACGCACAGCCCTCCAGCTAATTTTTAAATTTGCAGTAGATGCCGGGCACGGTGGCTCAAGCCTGTAATCCCAGCACTTTGGGAGGCTGAGACGGGTGGATCACGCAGGTCAGGAGATCGGTGACCATCCTGGCTAACACAGTGAAACCCCATCTCTACTAAAAATATCAAAACTAGCCGAAGCGAGGTGGCGGCTTCTGTAGTCCCCAGCTACTCGGGAGGCTGAGGCAGGAGAATGGCGAAACCCGGGAGGTGGAGCTTGCAGTGAGCTGAGATCCCGCCAATGCACTCCAGCCTGGGCGACAGAGTAAGACTCCGCCTTTAAAAAAAAAAAAAAAAAAAAAAAAAAAAAAATTTATAGTAGAGACGGTGTTTCACCGTTAGCCAGGGATGGTCTCGATCTCCTGATCTCGCGGATCTGCCCGCCTCCCAAAGTTGGGATTACAGGTGTGAGCCACCGCGCTCGACCCCAAAATTATTATTCTTACTGTTGTTGTTGTTTTGATACGGAATCACACCAGACTGGTGTGCAGTGACTCGATCTTGGCTCACTGCAACCTCTGCCTCCTGGGTTCAAGTGATTCTTGTGTCTCAGCCTCCCAAGTAGCTGGAATTACCAGCATCTGCCACCACACCTGGATAATTTTTGTAATTTTAGTAGAGATGGGGTTTCGCCATGTTGGTCAGGCTAGTCTTGAATTCCTGACCTCAAGTGATCCACCTGCCTCAGCCTCCCAAAGTGTTGGGGTTATAGGCGTGAGCCAGCATGCCCAGCTCAAAATTAATTTTTGTTAATTTTTTTTTCAGAGAAGGGGTCTTTCTCTATTGTCCAGGCTGGGCTGGAGTGCAGGGGTGCAATCATGGCTCACTGCAGCTTCAATCTCCTGGGCTCAAGTGATTCTCCCACCTCAGCCTCCTGAGTGGCTGGGACTACACAAGCACACGCCACCAGCCTGGCTACTTTTGGTTTTCGTTTCTGTAGGGGGGTCTTGCTATGTTGCCCAGGCTGGTCTTGAACTCCTGGCCTCAAGTGATCCTCCTGCCTCATCCAAAGTGTTGGGATTATAGGCATGAGACACCACACTGGGCCCTATCAAAATTCTTATGTTGAAGCCCTGTCTCCCAGTGGGCTGGAATTTGGAGATAGGGCCTTTGGGAGCTCATTAGGGTTAGATGAACTCATGACGATGGCCCCTGCAAGATGGAATTAGTTCCATAAGAAATAGACAAACCTGAGCTCTTTCTCTCTCATTTTACCATGGGAGTACACAGCAAGAAGGCATGGTAGGAAGAAATCCCTCAGCAGGAACTGAGCTAGCCAGTCACCTTAACCTTGGATTTCCCAGCCTCCAGAAATAAATGTCTGCAGTTTAAGACCCCACTCTGTAGTGTTTCCTTATAGCAGCCCGGGCTGACTTACATTTGTTACATGGCAAAGGGGAATTAAGTTTGCAGATACAATTGAGGTTGCTAGGCCAGATGTGCTGGCTCGCGCCTGTAATCCCAGCACATTGGGAAGCCGAGGCCGGTGGATCATCTGAGGTTGGGAGTTCGAGACCAGCCTGACCAACATGAAGAAACCCAGTCTCTCCTAAAAATACAAAAATTAGCCAGGCTTGATGGCGGGCCCCTGTAATCTCAGCTACTCTGGAGGCCGAGACAGGAGAATTGCTTGAACCCAGGAGATGGAGGTTGCAGTGAGCCGAGATTGGGCCATTGCACTCCAGCCTGGGCAGTAGAGCAAGACTCCATCTCAAACAAACAAACAATGACAACAACAACAACAACAAAACCTTGCTAGGCTGGGCGCAGTGGCTCATGCCTATAATACCAGCACTTTGGGAGGTTGAGGCAGGTGGATCACATGAGCCCAGGAGTTCGAGACCAGCCTGGGCAACGTGGCCAAACTCCTGTCTCTACAAAAAATACAAAAATTAGCTGGGCATGGTGGTCCATGCCTGTAGTCCCAGCTACCGAGGAGGCTGAGGTGGAAGGATTGCTTGAGCCTGGGAGGTGGAGGCTGCAGTGAGCTGAGATCTTGCCACTGAACCCCAGCCTGGGTGACAGAGCGAGAACCCTGTCTCCAAAAAAAGAAACGAATTAAGGTTGCTAAACAGCTGATGGGAAGATGGTCTCACTCTGTCACCCAGGCTGGAGTACAGTGGCACAATTAAGATCAATCCCCTTGACCTCTCTGCTCAGGTGGTTCTCCCACCGCAGCCACCTGAGTGGCTAGGAACACAGGCGCGGACACCATACCCGGCTAATTTTTTTTTTTTTTTTGAGACAGAGTCTCGCTGTGTCACCCAGGCTGGACCCAGGCTGGAGTGCAGTGGCGCGATCTCTGCTCACTGCAAGCTCCGTTTCCCAGGTTCACGACAGTCTTCCGCCTCAGCCTCCAGAGTAGCTGGGACTACAGGCGCCCACCACCACGCCCGGCTAATTTTTTGTATTTTTAGTAGAGACGGGGGTTTCACCATGTTAGGCAGGATGGTCTCGATCTCCTGACCTTGTGATCCGCCCACCTCGGCCTCCCAAAGTGACGCCCGGCTAATTTTTAAAAATTATTTTTGGCTGGGTGTGGTGGCTCACACCTGTAATTCCAGCACTTTGGGAGGCCAAGGTAGGTGGATCACCTGAGGTCAGGAGTTTGAGACCAGCCTGGCCAACATGATAAAACCTCGTGTCTACTAAAAATAACAAAAACTAGCTGAGTGTGGTGGTGCACGCCTGTAATCCCAGCTACTTAGGAGGCTGAGGCAGGAGGATCACTTGAGTCCAGGAATTCAAGACCAGCCTGGGCAGCAAAGCAAGAAATTTTTTTTTTTTTTTTTGAGACGGAGTTTTCGGTCTGTCCCCCAGGCTGGAGTGCAGTGACCGGATCTCAGCTCACTGCAAGCTCCGCCTCCCGGGTTCACGCCATTCTCCTGCCTCAGCCTCCCGAGTAGTTGGGACTACAGGCGCCCGCCACCGCGCCCGGCTAGTTTTTTTGTATTTTTAGTACAGATGGGGTTTCACTATGTTGACCAGGCTGATCTTGATCTCCTGACCTCGTGATCCGCCCGTCTCGGCCTCCCAAAGTGCTGGGATTACAGGCTTGAGCCACCGCGCCCGGCCGATAGCAAGAAATTTTTCTACAGAAAATTTTAAAAATTAGACAGGTGTGGTCCTGTGCACCTGTAGTCCCAGCTACGCGGGAGGCTGAAGGCGGAGGCTCCCTTGAGCACAAGAATTAGAGGCTGCAGTGAGCTATGATTGTGCCACTGCACTCCAGCCTGGGTGACAGAGTAAGATCCAGTCTCTAAAAAAAAAAAAAGTAGTCAGGCATGGTGGTGTGCGCTTGTGGTCCCAGCTACTCCGGAGGCTGAGGTGGGAGGATCGCCTGAGGCTGGGAGTTTGAAGCTGCAGTGAGCCATGACTGCACCCCTGCACTCCAGCCTGGGGAGGGGACAGAGTGAGATCCTGTTTCAAAAACCAAAACCAAAACCAAAAAAAATGTGACAAAATCATATACATGCAGGTGCATATATATTAGCCAGCTATTGCTATGTGACAAATTACCCCCCGCCAAAGCTTGGCAGCTTAACACAACAAACGTTTATCATCTCACCCATGTTCTGAGCATTAGGAACTCAGGAGCTGCTGAGCCAGCTGTTCCTGTGGTTCAGTGTTTGAAGTATAAGAGTCTAAGATTCAGGATTCAGGTACTGGGATCCAGTTATTCTGGTGGAGGGATCCCCAAAGCTTGGACTATCCAGGGCATGCAACTGGTAGAATTGCAGTGAGATGTTGGCCAGGACAGCAAGATCCTCTTCCAAGTTCAGTTACATGGCTATTGGCTGAGTTCCTCACCACATGGTCCTTTCCATAAGGCTGCTCATGGCATGACCACCGGCTTCCTTCAGAGCAAATGTTATGAGAAAGGGAGAGAGAGCAAGAGAGAGCATATAACCAATAACCAAGATGGTAGCTACAGTGTCTTTTTTTTTTTCTTTCTTTCTTTGAGACGTAGTTTCCCTCTTTCGCCCAGGCTAGAGTACAGTGGCGCAATCTCGGCTGACTGCAACCTCTGCCACCCGGGTTCAAGCAATTCTCCTGCCTCAGCCTCCTGAGTAGCTGGGATTATAGGTGCCCGCCACCATGCCTGGCTAATTTTTGTATTTTTAGTAGAGACAGGGTTTTGCAATATTGGCCAGGCTGGTCTCGAACTTCTGACCTCAGGTGGTTCACCCGCCTCGGCCTCCCAAAATGCTAGGATTATAGGCGTGAGCCAGCACCCAGACTTTTTTTTCATTTTTTTGAGATGGAATCTCACTCTGTCGCCCAGGCTGGAGTGCAATGGTGCAATCTTGGCTTACAGAAACCTCCGCCTCCCGGGTTCAAGTGATTCTCCTGCCTCAGCCTCCTGAGCTCCTGAGCAGCTGGGATTACAGGCATGTGACACCACGCCCAGCTAATTTTTCTATTTTTAGTAGAGACGGGGTTTCCCCATGTTGCCCAGGCTGGTCTGGAACTCCTGACCTCAAGTGATCTGCCCGCCTCGGCCTCCCAAAGTGTTGGGGTTACAGGCATGAGCCACCGTGCCTGGCCTACAGTGTCTTTTATAACAGAATCTGGGAAGTGATATAGGATCACTTCTATTGTATTCTCTTAGTCAGAGAAGCCCACCCTGGTACAACATGAGAGGGGCTACACAAAAGTGTGAATTCTATTAAAAACATTTTTTAACACCCTACTGGCAGGAAGAGAGTGTGAATTCTTTTTTTTTTTTTTTTTTTGAGACAGAGTCCGCTTAGTCACCAGGCTGGAGAGTGCAGTGCATGATCTCGCTCACTGCTCCGGCCCCGGTTCATGCCATTCTGCCTCAGCCTCCCAGTAGCTGGGACTACAGGCCGGCCGGCCAACACTCTCGGCTAATTTTTGCATTTTTGGTAGAGATGGGGTTTCACCGTGTTAGCCAGGATGGTCTCGATTCCTGACCTCGCGGGATCCGGGCCTCGGCCCGCCTCCCAAAGTGCTGGGATTACAAGCTGAGCCACCAAGGCCTCGCCAGTGAATTTTTAATTTGAGAGGGATCTGCTTCTTCTGGCAACCTCTGCTCTCATTCAGATTCTGCCTCAGCTTCTGTAGTTGACATAGTGGCAGCTCACACTCCAGCTAATTTTTATATTTTTAGTAGAAACAGGGTTTTGCCGTGTTGCCCAGGCTGGTCTCAGACTCCTGGGCTCAAGTGACCTTGAACTCCTGAGCTCAAGTCATCCTCCCATCTCAGCCTCCTGAGCTGCTGGAACTACAGGTGTATGCTATCATGCCCAGCTAATTGAAAATTTTTTTGCAGAAATGGGGTCTCACTCAGAGCGTCTTGGTGGCTGGTCTCTTCAAACTTCTGGTCTCAAGCCATCCTCCTGCCCCACCTCCCCAAGGTGTGTGCCAGCTTACAGGCATAAGCCTGAATTTTCTATTTTTTCTACAGTGAATTTGAATTACTTGTTGCGGGTTGAACTGTGTCCCCTAAAAAGATGTGTTCAAGCCCTAACCCCTGTAACCTGTGAATGCGACCTTATTTGGAAATAGGGTCTTTGCAGATATAATAAAGTTAAAATGAGGTCACACTGCATTGGAGGGGTGTCCTAATCTGATGACTGCTGTCCTTCAAGACATGGAATCGGCCGGGCACGGTGGCTCATGCCTGTAATCCCAGCACTTCGAGGCTGGAGGCTGGCAGATCAATGAGATCAGGAGTTCACACCATCCTGGCTAACAACATGGTGAAACCCTGTCTCTACTACAAATACAAAAAATTAGCTGGGCGTGGGTGGTGGGCACCTGTAGCTCCAGCCACTGAGGAGGCTGAAGAAGGAGAATGGTAGAACCTAAGAGGCAGAGCTGCAGTGAGCTGAGATCATGACCACACTGCACTCCAGCCTGGGCAACAGAGCAAGACTCATCTCAAAAATATATATATATATATATATATATATATATATATATATATGAATTTGCACTTTGGGAGGCCGAGGCGGGATCACTTGAGGTCAGGAGTCTCGGTGACCCAGCCTGGCCACCATAGTGAAACCTGGTCTTTACTAAAAAAAATTTGGCTAAAAATTAGCCGGTGGGTGGGATGTGCACCCCTGTAATCCTAGCTATTCTTGGAGGGTTGGAGGCAGGGAGGGATCACTTGAATCCGGGAGGCAGAGGTTGCAGTGAGCCGAGATCACATCATCATCGCACTCCAGCCTGGGCAACAGAGCAAAACTCTGTCTCAAAAAAAGGATGGAAATTTGGGCAGAGAGACACAGACACACAGAAGGCAGCATACAGCATGAGGATAGGCAGGCAATGGAGTGATGGATCCATCATAAGCCAAGGAATACCAAGGACCAAGTGCGATGGCTCACACCTGTAATCCTAGCACTTTGGGAGGCTGAAGGTTGACGAATTGCTTGACCCCACAAGTTCAAGATGAGCCTCGGTAACATGATGATATCCTATTTCCACAAAAAAGAAGTAATAATAATTAGGCCAGGCACGGTGGCTCACACCTTGAATCCCAGCACTTTGGGAGGCTGAGATGGGCAGATCACCTGAGGTCAGGAGTTCAAGACCAGCCTGGCCAACATGAGAAAACCTGGTCTCTACTAAAAATACAAAATTAGCTGGTGTGTGGTGGTGCACGTAATAATTAGCCATTCTGGGAGGCTGAGGCAGGAGAATCGAGCTTGAACCTCGAGGCAGAGGTTCTTCCCAGTGAGCCAAAAGCAAGCCACCGCATCTGTGCCTGGGAACAAGAGCCAGACTCTGTCTCAAAAAAAAAAAAAAAAAAAAAAAAAATTAGCCAGGCATGGTGGCATGCCTGTGGTTCTAGCTGCTGGGAGGCTGAGGTGGGAGAATCGCTTGAACCTGGGAGGCAGAGGTGGCAGTGAGCCAAGATCGTGTCACTGCACTCCAGCCTGAGTGACAGAGCAAGACTGCATCACAAACAAGCAAGCAAAGAAATAAACGGAAAGTTAGCTGGGCATGGTGACGGTTGCCTATAGTCCTAGCTACTTGGGAGGCTGAGGTGAGAGGATCACTTTGAGCCCAGGAGGTGTGTTGTAGTGAGTCGAGATCGCACTCACTGCACTCCAGCCTGCTTACAGAGCTGCAGATCCCTGTTTCAAAAAAAAAAATAGTTGCCCAGGCTGGAGTGCAGTGGCACGATCTCGGCTCACTGCAACTTACACCTCCTGGGTTCAAGCGATTCTCCTGCCTCAGCTTCTTGAGTAGCTCAGATTACAGGTGCCCGCTACCACGCCCAGTTAATTTTTGTATTTTTAGTAGAGACGGGGTTTAGCCATGTTGGTCAGGCTAGTCTCGAACTCCTGACCTCAGGTGATCCACCTGCCTAGGCCTCCCAAGGTGCTGGGATGGCAGGCGTGAGCCACTGCCCCTGGCTCCCACCCACTTTTTTGAGACAGGGTCTCACTCTGTCACCCAGGCTGGAGTGTGGCAGCATAATCATAGCTCACTGCAGCCTTGAACTCCTGGGCTCAAGTGATCCTCTGGCCTCAGCCTCCCAAGTAGTTGGGACTATAGGCACCTGCCACCACGCCTGGCTAATTTATTTCTTCATTTTTTTTAAAAAAAGATGGGGTCTTGCTATGTTGCCTGGGCTGGTCTCAAACTCCTGGCCTCAAACGATCCTTCCTCTTTGGCCTCCTAAAGTCCTGGGATTACAGATGTAAGCCACTGTGCCCGGCCTCCTTCTCCCCTTTATACAACCCTAAATCAATACTTAATTCCAGAATGATTTATTTTGCATCTTCCTTCCTCTCCAGCCTGTGAGCTCTATGAGGGTGGGGACCGTGTCCGTCTTGTGCACTGACACATCCCCAGTGAAAATCACAATACACAAGCACTAAAATTCCCAAGAAAATTCTCAAAACAGATTCAGAAAGAATGGGAGGGTAGTGGTGGAGGGGAAAGGGGGGAAATAATTTATAAAAGAAAAATACAGACAAAAACAATAACCAGTCTGGCCCTCACTGCTCCCTACCTTTGCTCCTAGCCTCCCACTCACGATAACCCAGGCTTGCAAATTAGAGTTCAAGTTACCAGCCTGGAAATGCTAGATATTTGCCAGCAGTGACATCCCAGCTAAGTCTGCAAGGGATCTCTTCCTGTACTCACTGCATCTGTTTTCCTAGTTAATCCTCAGCTCCATGAAAGTAAAGGACTCCCATTTCAATGTCACAAATGGGGAAACTGAGGCCCAGAGAAACCCATCCAAATCCAGGAGGGGGTCCCAGCCCAGGGCTTTACCTGGGAGAAGCTGGGGCCCAAGCGATGAGACTCTCCCTGCCCCATCCTCCCGCCCAGGCCTCACCTTGTGCCTGCATGCGGGTCCGGACCAGGGCCAGGGGATAACTGGCTATCTGGCCGCAGGTGCTGGATATGGTACCGCAGGCCAGGAGCACGAGGATGCCTGGGTCTGCCGAGTCGTGGCTGTACTGCTGAAGCCACCAGTTCTTCAGAGTCTGGAGTGGAGAAGGGAGTAGGGAAGGTTGGGGTGGGTGACCCCAGGACCCTGGCTTCAAAGGCCTTGCTGGCTGGTTCTGTATCCCATGACAGCTGCTACTAGCTGAGCACTTAGTACCTCCTAGGGGCTGAGCCAGCCCTTTCCCTGCATCCCCTCACCCAGTTCTCATCTGGACCCTCTCTGGTAGGTGGAATAAGGGTCCCCTGTACTGACTATGCCCTAATCTCTGGAACCTCTGCATATGTTACCCAAGATGACACAAAGGACTTTGTAGATGGGATTCAGTTAAGGATCTTGAGATGAGATTATTTTGCATTGTTGGAGTGGCCCAATGCCATCACAAGGGTCCTTCTTTTTTTTTTTTTTAATTATTATTATTATTCTGAGATGAAGTCTTGCTCTGTCGTCTAGGCTGGAGTGCAGTAGCACGATCTCGGCTCACTCCAACCTCCGCCTCCTGGGCTCAAGTGATTCTTTTGTCTCAGCCTCCCAGGTAGCTGGGACTACAGGTGTGTGCTACCACACCCGGCTAATTTTTGTATTTTTAGTAGAGACGGGGTTTCTACCGTGTTGGCCAGGATGGTTTCAATCTCCTGACCTTGTCATCTGCCCGGCTTGGCCTCCCAAACTGCTGGGATTACAGATGTGAGCCACTGTGCACGGCCTCATTATTTTTCTTTTTATACAGATGGAGTCTCATTATGTTGCCCAGGCTGGTCTCAAACTCCTGGGCTCAAGCGATCCTCCCTCCTCAGCCTCCCAAAGTGCTGGGATGACAAGCCACCATGCCTGGCACAGGGCCCTTCTTTTTTTTTCCCCCCAGAGATGGAGTTTCGCTCTTGTTGCCCAGGCAGGAGTGCAGTGGTGCAATCTCGGTTTATTGCAACGTTCGCCTCCCGGGTTCAAGCAATTCTCCTGCCTCAGCCTCCCAAATAGCTGGGATTACAAGTGTGTGCCATCATGCCCGGCTAATTTTTGTATTATTAGTAGAAACGGGGTTTCACCATGTTGGCCAGAGTGGTCTCAAACTCTTGACCTCAGGTGATCCACCTGCCCCGGCCTCTCAAAGTGCTGGGATTATAGGCGTGAGTTACCGTGCCTGGCACAAGGGCCCTTCTAAGAGCTAGAAAAGTAGGTTTAAAGACAGAAGAAGAAGCAAGAGAGAGATTGGAAGATGCTATGCTGCTGGCTTTGAAGATGGAAGGGACCACAAGCCAAGGAGTGCAGGCGGCCTCTAGAAGCTTTGTCAAGGCAAGGAAACAGATTTTCTCCTGGAGCCTCCAGAAGGAACACAGCCCTGTCAACATCTCGATTTTATAAAGCCCAGTAAGACCCCCATTTTGGATTTCTGACCTCCAGAACTGTAAGGTAATACATTTGTGTTGTTTTAAGACACTAAGTTTATAACTTGTTTGCTTGCAAGAAGGGTAAAAGAATAAATTCGCTTGGCCCGGGTCTGATTGGCTCCACGCCCTGTAATCCAGCACTTTGGGAAGCTGAGGCCCAGGCCGGATCATGAGGTCAGGAGATGGAGACCATCCACAAGCTCACACGGTGAAACCCGTCTCTGGCATCTAAAAATTAGCCGGGTGTGGTAGTGGGTGCCTGTAGTCCCAGCTGAGCTGAGGCAGAATAGCGTGAACCGGGGTGGAGCTTCCAGTGAGCCAAGATCGCGCCCTGCACTCCAGCCTGAAGCTGACAGAGCAAGACTCATCTCAAAAAAAAAAAAAAAAAAAAAAAAAAGAATAAATTAAAAATAACAACAGCAACAAAAGGCTGGGCATGGTGACTCACGCCTTTAATCCCAGCACTTTGGGAGGCCGAGTCAAGAGGATCGTTTGAGCCCAGTAGCCAGAGACCAGCCTCAACAACATAGCGAGACTCTGTCTCTACAAAAACAAACAAACAAACAAACAAACAAACAAAAAAACTGGACGTGATGGTGCATGCCTGTGGTCCCAGCTACTCAGGAGGCTGAGGTGGGAGGATTGCTTGAACCCAGGAATTTCTAGTGAGCTGCAATGCATTCCAGCCTGGTCGACAAGAGTAAGACTCAGTATCAAAAAAAAAAAAAAAGGTTGGGCCTGGTGTCTCACGCCTATAATCCCAGTGCTTTGGGAGGCTGAGGTGGGCGGATTTCTTGAGGTCAGGAGTTCGAGACCAGCCTGGCCAACATGGCAAAACTCCATCTCTCCTAAAAATACAAAAATAAACTGGTGTTGGTGGCAGGCACCTGTAATCCTAGCCACTCAGGAAGCTGAGGCAGGAGAATCGCCTGAACTGGGGAGGCAGAGGTTGCATCGAGGCAAGATCACACTACTGCACTCCAGCCTGGGCAATAAGAGCAAGACTCTATCTCAAAAACAAAAAAACACTCTCCAAAGACAGTCCTGTGGCAGGTGCTGTGAGTATACCACCTTCATCCCTTCCCACTCCAATTCAGACCTGCCGACTTCTTACTGCCAGCATCTACCCAAAGACTTTGCTTGTGGACTTTCTCTGAACCCAGGCCAGCCTGCTCTGACCACTTAGGAATGGGCAGGAAGCACTGGGAAATTAGCATCTTCAGATGCAACCTTCAAAAGACTGGCTCGGTGTATCAATACCCCAGCTCCCTCACCTCTCTGATGCAGAATGTCCTATGCTGCCTCCCACAGGTTTCTAGAGGGCTGGAACTCCATTTGCTAGGAATGGTAACTTGTTTGATAACATACCGTTATGGGTTGAATCATGTCCCCACTTTGGGGGGGAACATGTTGATGTCCTGACCCCCAGTACCTTAGAAGGTGACGTTCTTTGGAAATAGGGTCTTTGCAGATCTAATTCGTTAAGATGAGTAGGGTAGTAGGGTAGACACTTAGGCCAGTATGACTGGTGTCCAGAGAGGAGAAAGACAGAGACACACAAAGACAGAGACACACATGGAGAAAGACAGCCAGGTGACAGCAGAGGCAGAGATTTGAGTGAATGTATCTACAAGCCAAAGAATGTCCAGGGTTGCTGGGAACAAGTAGAAACTGAAAGAAGGAAGGAAGGATTCTCTCCTACAAGTTTGAGAGGGAGTATGGCTCTGCTGACACCTTGATTTTGCACTTCTGGCCTCCAGAACTGTGAGACAATAACTTTCTGTTGTTTTAAGCCAACCAGTTTGTGATACTTTGTTACAGCAGTCCTAGGAAACTAACATACTCATACTGTATGCATTGACTCCCTGTCTCATTACTTCCCCAATAAATCACTCACGTCCAATAAATCCCCTCACGTCCCAGTTTCAGGGTCTGTTTTGGAAGGATCTCAAACTAAGACCAAAACTATTATTATTATTGAGACAGGGTCTTGCTCTGTCACCCAGGCTGGAGTGCAGTGGTACAATCTCAGCTCACTGCAACCTCTGCCTCCTGGGCTCAGGTGATCCTCCCATCTCAACCTCCTGAGTAGCCAGGATTACAGCTGTGCACCACCACACCTGGCTAATTATCTTTATTTTTATTTTATTATTATTTTTTGAGACAGAGTCTCACTTTGTCACCTGGGTTGGAGTGCAATGGCACCATCTCGGCTCACTGCAACCCCACCTCCCAGGTTCAAGTTATTCTCCTGCATCAGCCTCCCAAGTAGCTGGGATTACAGGCATGTGCCACCAGGCTTGGCTAATTTTTTGCATTTTTTTTTTTCTTTTTTTTTTGAGACAGAGTCTCGCTCTGTTGCCCAGGCTGGAGCACAATCTCAGCTCGCTGCAACCTCCACATCCCAAGTTCAAGCAATTCTCCTGCCTCAGCCTCCCAGGTAGCTGGGATTGCAGGCACACACCACCACAACCAGCTGATTTTTGTATTTTTTAGCAGAGACGGGGTTTTACCATGTTGGCCAGGATGGTCTCCAACTCCTGACCGCAAGTGATCCGCCTGCCTCTGCCTCCCAAAGGGCTGGGATTACAGGAGTGAGCCACCACACCCCTTCCCTATTATCTCTATTTTATAGAAAAGAAACTGAAGCTCAGGGAAAGTTACTTGCCCAAAGCTACAAAATAAAGGTGAGAACTAACATTCACAGCCACATGTGAATCTAGAACTGTACGCCTGAAGGCTTTAGGGTGGCTAATCCCTTCTGAAGCCTTCTGCCAAGGTGACTGTAAGAACAAGGCCTTCTTTGCCTTGTGGCTGGGAGAAGCTTATAAGTTTCATTTCCTATGCCAATTCTAATCCACCAGAAATTGCTGCCTGAAACTGGAATTGTGTTGAGGGGGACTCAGTGCTGTGATGGATTAGTAATGCCTAGCCCAGGCACAGACTGGGTAAAACTGGCAAGTACTTAACATTATTGCCTTTGCAACTGTAGAAGTCTTCTGTTGGGTCTAGAACAGCACTTGCCAAATAGATGTTTAATTATTAAGATTAATCTATTGAAAAGAAGTTCTAAAGATGGCTGGGTGCAGTGGCTCATGCCTATAATCTCAGCACTTGTTTTTTTCTTTTTTTTTTTTTTAGAGATGCAATCTTGCTCTCTTGCCCAGGCTGGAGTACAGTGGCGCGATCTCGGCTCACGGCAACCTCCGCCTCCCAGGTTCAAGCAATTCTCCTGTCTCAGCTTCCCAAGTAGCTGGGATTACAGGTGCCCACCACCACACCCAGCTATTTTTTGTATTTTTAGTAGAGACGGGGTTTCACCACGTTGACCAGGATGGTCTTGATCTCATGACCTTGTGATCAACCTGCCTCGGCCTCCGAAAGTGCTGGGATTACAGGTGTGAGCCACCGCGTCTGGCAACCCCAGCATTTTGGGAAGATGAGGTGGGCGGATCACTTGAGGTCAGGAGTTCAAGACTAGCCTGGCCAACATGGTGAAACCCTGTCTCTACCAAAAATACAAAAATTAGCCTGGCGTGGTGGCACACACCTATAATCCCAGCTACTTGGGAGGCTGAGGCAGCAGAATTGCTTGAATCCAGGAGGCAGAGGTTGGAGTGAGCTGAGATCGCACCACTGCCCTCCAGCCTGGGTGAGAGAGAGAGAGACTTTGTCTCAAAAAAAAAAGAAAAAAAAAGTTCTAAAGACTAGATTAATATGGAAAGCACTGGGTTAAAAACAAAAACGTTAAATCACTTTACTAAGAGACTTCTTGGAGCCTTTAAGGGACAAGCACAGATTTTGAAATTCCAAGAGGGTCCAGGTTTCTAAAACCTCTTAGACTTCTAAAGTCCCTTTTTGGGCAAAGAATGCATTAAATAAGATTTTGTCTCCTTTCTTTTTCTTTTCTTTTTTTTTTTTTTTTTTTTTTTTTTTTGGAGACAGGGTCTTGCTCTGTTGCTGAAGCTGGAGTTCATTGGCATGATCACAGCTCACTGCAACCTCTGCCTACTGGGCTCAAGCAGTTCTCCCATCTCACCCTCCTAAGTAGTTGGGACTACAGGTGTGCACCAGCACACCTGGCTTTTTTTTTTTTTTTTTCTTTCCCTGAGACGGAGTCTCGCTCTGTCGCCCAGGCTGGAGTGCAGTGGCGCGATCTTGCTCACTGCAAGCTCTGCCTCCCGGGTTCACGCCATTCTCCTGCCTCAGCCTCCCGAGCAGCTGGGACTATAGGTGCCCACCACCACATCCAGCTAATTTTTTGTATTTTTAGTAGAGACGGGGTTTCACCATGTTGGCCAGGATGGTCTCGATCTCCTGACCTCGTGATTCGCTCGCCTCGGCCTCCCAAAGTACTGTGATTACAGGTGTGAGTCATGCGCTCGGCCACCTGGCTAATTTTTAAATTGTTTTGTAGAGACTGGTCTCGAACTCCTCGGCTCAAGCAATCCTCCCACCTCGGCTTCCCAAAGTGCTGGAATTACAGGCACAAGTCACTGCGCCTGGCTGCATCTTATTTCTACTCACAACTCTTTTTTTGTTTTTGAGATGGAGTTTCACTCTGTCACCTGTGCAGTGGCGAGATCTTGGCTCACTGCAACCCCCATGCCCCGCCCCAGGTTCAAGCGATTCTCCTGCCTCAGCCTCCTGAGTAGCTGGGATTATAGGTGCCCGCCACCACGCCTGGCTAATTTTTGTATTTTTAGCAGAGACGGGATTTCACCATGTTGGCCAGGATGGTCTTGAACTTCTGACCTCAAGTGATCCACCGGCCTTGGCTTCCCAAAATGCTGGGATTATAGGCGTGAACCACCGCGCCCAGCCTCTCCTCACACTTCTTAATGGCTTCTTATTGCACTTAGAAGAACCTGTCTCCTGCCTTGATCAGTTCCCCCCAGCCACCTAAGACTTCCACTCCTCCAAAAGGCCATATTTGTTCTTGCCTCCAGACCTGGGTACTAGATTTGTGCACACTCCCTTGTGATAATACGCCCAACCCATGGCTTCAATGTCACCTTTTTGGAGGTGTTCCTCAACCCCCCTCCCGCCCACTGTTACTGAAGATGACAAATCCTGTCTTGTGATCTTCTGAGAGCTTTTCTAGGAGCTGAAACGATCTTATTTGCTGGTTGATTGCCTGCCTTGTTTATGGAAATGGGCATTCCAGGATGGCAGGGACCGTGCTGGTCTCAATCAACACTACATCTGCAACAATCTGCACAGGGCCTAGCACAGAGTAGATGCTCAGTAAATAGTCACTAAGCGAATGAGTGAACAATAAAATGAAGGAACAAATGAATGAGTGAGCAACGGTCTTGTCTCATTTGGTTGTCTAGATGCCAGGTGCTGGGATGGGCAGGTAAAGATGGCAGGAACAGTGTCTATTAGATCAGAATCAGCTACATAATTTGCAGGATCCAGTGCAAAATGTAAAAGGGTGAGGGTCCCTTGTTCAAAAATTATTGACCAGGTGTGGTGGCTCATACCTGCCATCCCAGCACTTTGGGAGGTTGAGGTGGGGGGATCACCTAAGGTCAGGAGTTTGAGACCAGCCTGGGCAACACGGTGAAACCCTGTCTACTAAACATACAAAAATTAGCCAGGCATGGTGGCCGGCACCTGTAATCACAGCTACTGGGGAGGCTGAGGCAGGAGAATTCCTTGAACCTGGCAGGTGGAGGCTGCAGTGGGCCCAGATTGTGCCACTGCACTCCAGCCTGGGCAACAGAGTGAGACTCTGTCTCAGAAAAAAAAAAAAATTAAGAATTTCAGGCCTGGCACGGTGGTTCACACCTGTAATCCTAGCACTCTGGGAGGCCGAGGTGGGTGGATCACTTAAGGTCAGGAGTTTGAGACCAGCCTGGCCAACATGGAGAAACCCCGTCTCTACTAAAAATACAAAAATTAGGCCGGGCGCGGTGGCTCACGCCTGTAATTCCAGCACTTTGGGAGGCCGAGGTGGGTGGATCATGAGGTCAGGAGATCGAGACCATCCTGGTTAACACGGTGAAACCCCACCTCTACTAAAAATACAAAACAATTAGCTGGGCATGGTGGCGGGCACCTGTAGTCCCAGCTACACACGAGGCTGAGGCAGGAGAATGGCATGAACCCGGGAGGCAGAGCTTGCAGTGAGCTGAGATCACACCACTGTACTCTAGCCTGGGAGACAGAGTGAGACTCTATCTCAAAAAAGAAAAAAAAAAAAAATTAGCCAGGCATGGTGGTACATGCCTGTAATCCCAGCTATTCGGGAGACTGAGGCAGGAGAATTGCTTGAACCCAGGAGGTGTAGGTTGCAGTGAGCCGAGATTGCGCCATTACACTCCAGCCTGGACGGCAAGAGCGAGACTCCATCTCAAAAATAAATAAATAAAAAAAAATAATTTCAAGACAGCAGCAGCAGAGCGTTGCATCAAGCACAGGGCCCTTCTGAGCATGGGGCCCTTTGCGACTTCACAGGTCACATGCCCGTGAAGCAGGCCCTGTCTTGCATACAAAGATTTTGGAGGAAACGCTTGGGGACATCCAGGACCATGCTAATTGGGAAGACCTGGCGATCCCACTAGGAGAAGGTAAAAACTACAGATAAGGCCCCTGGAAGAAAAAGAGCAAGAACTGTCTGGACCTGCCTGTGTTGATAAAGGTCTCAAGATGCTGGTGATTGGGTGTGGTTCTTATGGTAACAGCAGATGCTCAAATGGGCAGGCCCTGAAGATGACCTTGACTTAGAGACAGAGGCTGGGTCCGATGTGTGCTTCGGGGAAGTTGGGTGTCTTTGAGACTCATCTTTGCCTGCTTTTTCTTTTTGTTTTTCTTTGAAAAGGAGTCTTGCTGTGTCGCCCAGGCTGGAGTGCAGTAGCGGGATGTTGGCTTACTGCAACCTCTGCCTCCCGGGCTCAAGCAATTCTCATGCCTCAGCCTCTTGGAGTAGCTGGGATTATAAGCACACACCACCATGCCCGGCTAATTTTTGTAATCTTTGCCTGCTCTTATGGTTCTGTCAGCTAGAGTGGTCCCTAACTTCCAGGTGACCCAGGAAGGCTGAACTGCTAATCAAAATTAAGTGGAGAAGTGGGAGAGTCCAATACCTGGAAGGGTTCCCCAGGATTCCCAGGTCCAAACTGCTCCTCACTTCATAAATGCCTTTCTCTAGCTATAGAAGGTCAACCGAGCCAGCCCCAGGGGAAGGGGAAGGGGTGTCCTGTGGGCAAATCCCAGAGGGGAGCAGGGAGGGAGGGGCGGGCTGCCCACAGACCTCATAGACGGCCAGGTCGATGCCCGCATAGGGGATGATGCCCAGCACGTTGGGCAGGTAGCCGCGGTAGAAGGCACGGGGCCCCTCCCTCTCCAGGATCCGCCTGGCGCAGTCCAGCAGCCCCTTGTACTGGCCCGTCCGGCGCAAGGTCAGCCGCGTCTTCAGCACCTGGGGAGAACCTGGTTATCCCTGGAAAAGCTGCCCCCA
This sequence comes from Papio anubis, assembly GCF_008728515.1. Classification (NCBI taxonomy): domain Eukaryota; kingdom Metazoa; phylum Chordata; class Mammalia; order Primates; family Cercopithecidae; genus Papio; species Papio anubis. The sequence goes on along the minus strand of NC_044995.1, from coordinate 45,118,883 downwards.
CCAAATCACTACATCCAGGAATGAAGACACCTAGAAATAGCTACTCTTGAAAACAGATGCCCTGAGAACAACCGAATTTTAAAAACCACCTACTCCAGAATCTTCTGCTATCCCCAAATCTCTATACCTAGAAATAGTTACACCTACCAAAGTGCACGCATGTGGCACGACCAGTAACTGTGTCCTGATATCTTTATTTTATTTTTTGGTCATTTCTGTAGAGATGGGGACTTGCTACGTTGCCCGTGCTGGTCTCGAAATCCTGGGCTTAAGCGATTCTCCTGCCTCCACCTCCCAAAGGACTGGGATTACAGGCATGAGCCATCATGCCCAGACCTCCAGTATCTTGTTCCCTTCTGCTTTCATACAGAAACTGTAACTTTCAGCAAGCACACAGCCACTAGAAAGACAGATGACATTTCCCAGATGCCCTGGGTATGTGGCTATGTCACTATGTCCTAGCCAAAGAAATAGAAGGAAGAGAAAGAGGTACACATGAGGTTCAGAAAGCATCCTTAGAGGTGGGGAGGTGTTTCCTCTTTTGTCTCTTCCTCCTTCTTGGCTGGACTTAGGAATGTGATGAACGGAGCACAAGCAGCCACATTAGTCCACGAGGTTGTGTAACAACAAGATAGACAGAAAGAACCTGCATCTCTGACACTCTGAAGCTACCATCCCAGCCTGAAATGCTCATCTGTAGACTTTGTTGACGTGATTGAAGTTTTTCTTTCTTTTTTTTTTTTTTGAGATGGAGTCTTGCTCTGTTGCCCAGGCTGAGTGCAGTGACACGATTTTGGTTCACTGCAACCACTACCTCCCAGGTTCAAGTCATTCTCCTGCCTCAGCTTCCTGAGTATCTGGGATTACAGGCGCCCACCACCATCCCCAGCTAATTTTCGTATTTTTAGGAAAGACGGTATTTCACCATGTTCATCAGGCTGGTCTTGAACTCCTGACCTCCGGCAATCCACCTGCCTCGGCCTCCCAAAGTGCTGGGATTACAGGCGCTAGACATCGCGCCCAGTTGACATGATTTAAGTTTTCTGTCACTTTCAGAATCTGAACAATACACTGCATAACCTGAAACCTGAAATAATTTATCTGAAAACATGTAGCGAGGACAGTCTATCCTTAGAAGAGGCATATTCATAAACAGTTGGTGACACCTAGACACAACGTCCCTGGGAACGTGCACCCTATCCTTAGAGGACGCATATTTATAAACAGCTGGCTCCTGCAACTACTGTCCAAACAAGGATAACCAACACTACCTTCCCCAGAAATTATATCTCATTTGTAATACCCAGACAGGCTACATATGAAATAGCATTACTCTGATAAGCTACATTCCAAATCAGAGAGACAAAGGTATAATCCCAATGGATATCATGAAATGCAGAGTGAGATGGGTACAGCAGGCCCCCCACCCTGCCATGGGGCCTCCGCCGGGGTCCCTCCTTCTCACCTCCATGGGGTAAATGATGGTTTGGGCTGTGGCACCAGCCAGGGAGCCAGCCACGAAGCGCTCCTGCACATGCAGCGTCTCCTGCTGCCCCAGGATGGCCCTCTTGATCTGAGGCGGGGAGACACAGGGATGGGTAGGACCATGGGGGTTGAACCTTCCTTGTACTCCACTGTTCTCCTGGCTTCCACAGAACTGGCCTGCTGTGGGCATTCATGCAGAGGAGCAGATGCCTGATCCTGGGGAACTGTGTTCACCACCCACCCCCCAAGCCAATTCCGTAAATCTTTATGTACAGCCCAGTCTTTCCTGTGGCAAGTACATTCCTCCCTGTACCTGCCCTCACCTGCTCATAGGCCATGAACTTGATAGCTGACTCGGGGGCAATCTTGAGTACATTAATACCATTGCCGCGCCACAGGGAGCGGATGCCCCCCTCGAGGACCATGCTTCGAAGCCCCCCCAGGATGTTCAGCCGGTTGGTCTTTGAGGCATGGACCTGAATGGGGAGACAACAGCTTGGAGGTCCCCTCCCAGATGTCAGGCCTTGGGGAGGGGGCAGATCTCTCCAGGGTCCCTCACCTGCATGAAGACCTTGAGGCGGTCCAGAGGGGCCGTGCCTGTCCGTGACACGGCGCCTGCCACTGCGCCGGCCACCAGCTGCTTCCACCACATGCCCGTCAGTTTTTCCTGCTTTGAGAACTCATCCGGCACTGTCAGGCATTCGCCAATGTCCAGGACCTGAAGATACAGGTGCTGGGGGTGTCATGCCATGGTAGGGACAGGGAGATGTGACTCAGTCCTAAATAGGGAAGTTTCCTCCATGAATCCTAGGATACCCTAGAGTCTGCCAATGACTCTTGCTTGGAGATCCCAGAAGAGTCCTCTTGGGTCCTACCAGGTGTCACCAAAGCATCTAACCTAGCAGCCTCCTTAGAAGATCCCAATATCCTACTACCAAATCCGACCATAGGATGTGCCAAATCCCACTAAAGAATCCTATTCAAGTATCTGCCACATAAAGATCCCTCCAGGCTGGGTGTGGTGGCTCACATCTGTAGTCCCAGCACTTTGGGAGGCCAAGGTGGGAGAATTCCTTGGGGGCAGGAGTTCAAGACCAGCCTGGGCAACAGAGCAAGATCCCATCTCTACAAAAATTGGCCAGGCATGTGCCTGTAGTGCCAGCTACTCAGGAGGCCAAGGTGGGAGGATTGCTTGAGCCCAGGAGTTCGAGGCTACAATGAGCTATGATCATACAACTGCATTCCAGCCTGGGCAACAGAGTAAGACCCTGTCTCTAATAGCAAAAAAAGATCCCTCCAGGGCAAATGAGATTCTACTGAAAGATCCCACTCAAGGGTTTTCCATATAATGATTCCAGAAGATCCCTCCAGGGCCATACAAGATCTTACCAGGCACCTCCCATATAAGGATCCCAGCAGATCCTTCTCAGGGACCCACCAGATCTCATAGGGATCTCCTCCACAGGGAATCCCTGTGCAGGAAGTATCTCCTGTCTAGAATTTCCAACCAAAGTCCCCATGAATCCTCTGGGGTGGGAGTCTCTGGATCTCCAAAGAGGTTCTCACCGGATCCTACAGATGGATCCCCCTCTGGATGCCATCAGATCCTACAGGACACATTGCTCATAGATACTTCAACCAGGAACTAGGGTGAAGCAAATCCCCACTACCTACAGCAAATCCCCACTACCCTCTCTAGTGGCTCCCACTGGATCCTCTGAAGACTGTGGGGTTTTTTTGAGATGGAGTCTGGCTTTGTCGCCCAGGCTGGAGTGCAGTGACATGATCTTGGCTCACTGAAAGCTCTGCCTCCCGGCTTCACGCCATTCTCCTGCCTCTGCCTCTCTAGTAGCTGGGACTACAGGCGCCCGCCACTACGCCCAGCTAATTTTTTTTTGTATTTTTAGTAGAGATGGGGTTTCACCATGTTAGCCAGGGTGGTCTCGATCTCCTGATCTCGTGATCCGCCTGCCTCGGCCTCCCAAAGTGCTGGGATTCCAGGCGTGAGCCACCGCGCCCAGCCAAGACTGTGGTTTTTGAACGATTCCGTTCAGTGGTAGAATCCTTTATCCAGGCAGAGAACCCAGCAGAAGGGAGCTGTGTGGGTGGAAGGTGGGAGGCCTGGTGCCCCATCTGGTGAGCTCTTTCTTTCCTGCACCCGCAACCCCCGCACGCTGTCCCCAGAGGCCCCGATGTAAGTCTCAAGGACTGCGCTTCAATCAGACAGCAGAGATGTCCCAAATGGGACCCTTGAACCCCAAGTGGAGAAAGAGGAACAGACTCTCATTCCTCAGCTGCTGCCAGTGCCTTCTCCTTCTGGAAAGTCCTGGCCCAGCCCGTCCAAGCCCTGGGGAGATCGAAGCAACGCCCCCCCTGGGGAAGAGGGCACAGCCTTCAGCCAGGGAAAACCACCCCCACCTCACCGTGGAATGCTTCCAGAAATACAGCACGTCCTCCACATTTTCCAGCGAATGCAACAGGAAGTGGTCGCGCCATTCTTGCCAGTCAATGGTCATTGTGCCGTCTCGGTCCATGCTGGGGGGAAGAGCGAGGGTGGAGGACAGGCTCAGTGCCTGGGGGTGGGCTAGGCTTGGGTGAAGTTCTGCTAGGTTTTGCAGTTTGGGAGGTTCAAGTCCTCATATCAACCCTATTGGAGACGTAGCAGTATTGTCATCATTTTCTTTTTTCTTTCTTCTTTTTTTTTTCTTTTGTTTTGAGACAGAGTCTCGCTCTGTCGCCCAGGCTGGAGTGCAATGGTGCAATCTCGGCTCACTGCAACCTCCGCCTCCCGGGTTCAAGAGATTCTCCTGCCTCAGCCTCCCATGTAGCTGGGACTACAGGTGCACACCACCACGCCCAGCTAATTTTTGTATTTTTAGTAGAGTCGGGGTTTCACCATGTTGGCCAGGATGGTCTCGATCTCTTGACCTCATGATCCACCTGCCTCAGCCTTCCAAAATGCCAGGATCATAGGGGTGAGCCACCATGCCCAGCCACATTACCCTCATTTTCTAGAGGGGGAAACTGAGGCTAAGACAGGCAACTGGTCCCAGATCTGTCTGGCTTCAATTTGAATTTTTCTTTTTTTTTTTTTTCCAGACAGAGTCTCACTCCGTCACCCTGGTTAGAGTGCCCTGGCATGATCTTGACTCACTGCAGCCTCTGCCCTTTGGGTTTAAGGGATTCCTGTGTCTCAGCCTCCCAAATAGCTGGAATTACAGGCATGTGCCACCACGCCTGGCCAATGTTTGTATTTTTAGTAGAGATGGGGTTTTACCATGTTGACCAGGCTGGTCTCGAACTCCTGACCTCAGGCGATCCACCTGCCTCCATCTCCCAATGTGCTGGGATTGCAGATGCAAGCCACCGCACCTGGCCAGATCTGTCTGACTTCAAAGCCCCAACCTCTCAGCTGTATCCTCCTTGAGACTGGGTCTGGAGCCCAGAAGACAGAGATGGCCAAGGGGTCACTGTGTCCTGAGTTACTTTGGATTCCAGACCCCCAGTGACTCACCTGTGCAGAATTTTCTCCGCCTGCTCCAGCGTGATGGAAATGCCCAGAGCTCGGAAACTCTGTTGGATCTCAGAGACGTCAATGTGACCTGGGGAGGGGGGTCGGAAGGGGGGAAGGATGTGCGTGTGAGGACACCTGGGGAACCCCAGGACCAAGAATCAGAACAGCTTGGAATGGAGGTGGTCTAGCAAGATCAGGGGCTCCAGAAACCCAGGACGAGGTTTGCAGCAGGGCTGTGGGGGGATCCCTGACTCACTGGGGTCAGAGAGGTGGAACCGGGAAATACTGGGGCGGCTTCTCTGTTCTGTGAATGAATGAAGGAATCCAGGGGTAACTAGGGGTCTCTATGCCATGGGGAATTGAGAGGCAATATCCGCAACCCAGATGCTGCTATGAGGGGATCTCCGCCCTACAGGGTACCCAGGAACAGCATGGGGTATCTTTGCCCCCTAGAAAAACCTAAGGGTGCCGGGCGCGGTGGCTCATGCCTATAATCCCAGCACTTTGGGAGGCCGAGACGGGCGGATCACGAGGTCAGGAGATGGAGACCATCCTGGCTAACACGGTGAAACCCCGTCTCTATTAAAAAATACAAAAAACTAGCTGGGTGAGGTGGCGGGCGCCTGTAGTCCCAGCTACTCGGGAGGCTGGGCAGGAGAATGTCGTGAACCCGGGAGGCGGAGCTTGTAGTGAGCCGAGATTGTGACACTGAACTGCAGCCTGGGCCATAGAGCGAGACTCCGTCTCAAAAGAAAAGAAAAGAAAAAAAAAAAAAAAAGAAAAGAAAAACCTAAGGGTAATTATCAGGGTTCTGCCCCAGAAGGGAAAGGAGGTGGGATGGGCTGGCTGGGCCTCGAACCACCTAGCTGGGGGGTGAGGAGCGCTCCTGAAATAGCCTGTGAGTCATCGGGGAGAAGCGGCCCTCCCCCTCTCCTCCTAGGCTGCCAGTTCTAACCCCATTGATGTCTCTAGGGCCCCCACGGCCCTATCCCTGGGGGCCTGCAGGCAGGCCGCCCCGCCTTACCATCCTGGTTCCGGTCAAGACTGTGAAACATGAGCAGCAGACGCTGTTCCCGCTCCTGCAGGTAGCGGGAAAATTCCTCCAGGTCAAGCCCGCCATCTGGGTCAGCGTCACCCTCAGAGGAGATACCCTGGCAGAGGAAAAGGGGACAGAGGTGACTCCAGGAACCTGCTCCTGATCTGGAGGGGACGCACGTCACCTTATGCCTTAGGAGCCCAGAGCCCCCAGTGCCTTGAGAAAGGGGACAGAAGATATCACCCCACTTCTCCCTCAGTCGGCTAGCTTCTCAGTCAGATCCCTACAGCCACCACAGGTCTGTGCCGTGGGTGTGAGTGGTCTAGTTTTCCTGGTGAGCAAACTGAGGCTCTGCAAGGTCAAGCCACCAGTTCAAGGTCACAGAACCAGGAAATGGTAACCTTGGGTTCTCGTCTCTAAAGCCTGTCCTCCCAGCCGTCTCTTGTTTTTAGTTTTTATTTTTTTTTAGGTACCTCATTCCTGTTGAACCCAACTGCCTCTTTAAAAAACCCTGTCCACATGGGGGTCCTAGGAGTTCCCTTTGGAGACAGCCCTGGGTGATGTCGGGTAGGAGAGAACCAAGCGGAGTGGCTGAGGCCTTGGTTTTTCCCAGTTGGGAAGTGGGAGGTTGGACTGGTCTCGGGGACGCTGTGGTTGTTTTAGGGCGATCTGGGGCTACAGGTGTGGGAAGGGGCCGCAAGGTGGAGGGGGGGGGGGGGGGGGGGGGGGGCAAACCCTTGTGATAGGTGCATTTTCAGCTGCCGGTGACCGCAGATAGGATTGGGTCCCTGGCTGGGGCAGCCCGGGACAGTGAGCCAGGCCCGTGAACAGCCCATGAAAGGGCAGGCCAGGGAATGTAAACACAGGGACGGGGGCAGCTGCAGGCCAGGGCAGTAGGTGCCCAGAGGATGGAGGGTGTGTCTCCTGGAGGTGGGAGCAGGGCACGTCTTGGGCTGTGCAGTCCGGAGGAGGGTGTGTCCCGGGCAGTGGGCAGGAAAGCGCCCCCATCTCTTCCCAGGCAGACGCCCCCTGCTCCCAGGGAGGGGGATCGGGTGTTGGCCGCGGAACTGCAGACTTGGGGCCTCGGCAGCCCTGTCTTGAGCGATTCCGTTAGGCCAAACACGAGTGGGTAGGGGGAAGGAGAGCGACACAGACCCTGGAGTCTAGCCACAGGTAGTCCCTGGTGGCTCCGGCCGCCCCATTCAGGGGCTTGGGTGACCGCGAGCGGGCGGGGCCGGGAGGGGAGGAGGTCCCCGGGAGTGGGGGTACCTGTTGGGCGCCGGGGTCTGGGTTGCCCCCGCCCAGCCTGGCCAGCCCCTGGCGCAACTCGTGCACGTCCACGCGGCCATCCTTGTTACTGTCCAGCTCCTCGAACAGGCGACCCCAGCGCTGCCGCCGCTCCGCGTCACCCGGGCTCCCCCGCATGGCGCCCGCCCGGGGGGGAGGGGAGGCCCGGCAGCGGCGGCCTCAGCGGGGGCTTCTCGGCTCCCCCTCCCCCCCGGGACCCCGCAGGGTCAGCTCCCGCGGCCGCCGGCTCCGCAGCCTCCGTGCAGCCCGCTGGGCTCTGGCACTTGCGGGAGGTGGTGACTGCTAGCCGTCGCCGCCCGCGCCAGAACTTGCGTCTCCTCCCCCGACCCGCATTGGGGGGAGGGGACCGAGGGCGGAGCTGGGGGCGTGGGGAGGGAATGTCTGGGATGGTCTGGTATTGCACAGCCGAGGGAACACAAGAGTTCTTTCTGGGAAGAGGGGCTAGGGAGCTCAGTGGTCTCAGAGTTCCGCCTCTGCGTGCCTCAGTTTACCCTTTTCCCCTTTGCCCAAGGGGGCAAGGTAGACAGCTGTCGGGGATTGGGTTTCATAATCCCCTTCCACTTGACCTCCCCGCCACACCCACTAATCTTCAGGAACTCAAGTTCTCGCTTCTGCCAGACGCACGCAAGAACCCTGCAACATCTCGCTCGCTCTCTGCCCGCCCACGCCTGACACCTTCTCCTCTCGGCCGCAGAAACAGAAGACAGGCGCTATGCGCTCCCACTGTCCCTTCCTCCCGCCCGCGCGCCTCCTTTCTGGGTCCCACTCCGACCGGGAAACAGAAAATCAACACGCGGCGCGGCTGCAAAGTCGGTTTCCTATTGGTCAGCGCCGCCTGGGCTGAGCCCGCCCGCCCCGCCTCTTCTCCCACCTGGGCGGGGCCTCTCCGCGGACCCCCGGCAGCCTCCTGCCCGCAGTCCAACCACCTGCCAGGCGATATTAAAGAGGCCGCGGCCGCATTGAGACGCTGCGCGGCATGGGGAGGGGGTGGCTCAATGTCCCGGGCGCGGGGTTGAGGATCCCAGTGTTAGGGCGCTGGAGGCGGGGCCCCAGCCTGTAGCACTCGCTGCACCTGCGGAATGTCCCTACTACTAGTTTCAGGCGCAGTTTCTCTATTCACCATTAGGGGGAAGGGAGCCCAGACCACTTGACAGCGAATAATAACAAAAGCTCACTTTGATTCAGTGCGTTGCACATGCCAGGGCTTTTACTCACCTCTCGCGTCGTCGTTGCCGAAACCCTATAAGGTAGGTGGTACTGGCGTTCGCTCTTTGCAGATAAGGAAACGGAGGTTAACTCATTCTCCCCAGTCCTGGTGCCCACTAAGGGGCAAAGTAGGGGTTTAAAGAGATCTGGGATCCTTAACCATCACTCTATCCCCTAGAAGAAATTAATCCTTTTTTCTTTTTTCTTTTTTGAAACGGAGTTTCTCTGATGTTGCTTAGGCTGGAGTGCAATGTCGCGACCTCGGCTCACTGCAACCTCCGCCTCCCGGGTTCAAACGATTCTCCTGCCTCAATCTCCCGAGTAGCTGGGATTACAGGCGCCCGCCACCAGCCCCAGCTAATTTTTTTTATTTTTAGTGGAGACAGGGTTTCACCATGTTGGCCAGGCTGGTCTCGAACTCTTCACCTCATGATCCATCCGCCTCGGCCTCCCAAAGTGCTGGGATTATAGACATGAGCCACCGCACCCAGCCGTGAGTTTTGTATTTTTAGTAGAGATGGAGGTTTCACCATGGGGGCCAGGCTGGTCTCGAACTCCTGATCTCAGGTGATCCTCCTGCTTCAGCCTCCCAAAGTGCTGGGATTACAGGCGTGAGTCACCGCGCCCGGCCTGGCCTAATTATTCTTTAATCATCACTCGTCACCCAAGGGTCCTCAGGAAGGGGTCTTGTTATTATCATCATCGTTTATCCAAAGATACAGCATTGGCCAGGCTCAGTGGCTTAGGCCTCTAATTCTAGCACTTTGGGAGGCCGAGATGGGAGGATCGCTGGGGGTCAGGAGTTTTGAGACCGGCCTGGGCAATATAGCAAGACACCCATCTCTACCAAAAATAAATAAATAATTTTAAAAAAGAAAAGAAAAGAAAAGAGACAGAGAGAGAGAGACAGAAAACAAAGATACAGCCGTGAGGGCACATTTGGTTCACTCCCAGCCTCTGCCTAGACAGGTGTGCCGGGAACAGGTGTGCCCCAGACAAATGAGTCTCTTCTAAGAGACGCCCCTAGCAGAGGTTTTTATTCACAGTTGTTCCTTGCAGGTGCCATACAGCATGGAGTGATACAGAGGTTTTTTTCCGTGCAAGTGCCCCCAAATAGGTGTTTTCTCACAGATACATCCTTGACAGGTGGGCCTCAGTATATGTGAGCCCCTGCCCTGATGGTTTTACCCACAGATGTGCGTCAATGTGAGTGTGCCCCATGCAGAAGTTCCAAGTTCTTCCCCTCACTTGAGCTCGATCCCATACAGGTGTTCCTCCTATAAGGTGCTTTCCCTTACCTCACACGTATGTTTCTGAACAGGTTTCCCTCCACCCATGAATGCATTCTACAGTCTCCCGCCCCATAGGTGTGTTTCAGTTAAGTATACACCCATCTGGGTATGTGTCCATATAACCAAGTCCCATATAGCTCTATGTAAATGCAGGTGTGTCTCATACAGATATTTACAAGACACTGACACCCCAGTAATTTCCCAATACAAGTGCTGTACATTTCATAGGTGAGCCTGCAGATGTGTTCCTAAAACAGGTCTATTCCACATCAGAGTGCCTTAGCTGTTTGTGATGATAATGCAGGCGTGTTCTGTGGAGATATTGTCCACCCTGGTGGTATGTATCCATTTGGTCATATTTCTTTTCTTTTCTCTTTTTTTTTTTTTTTTTTTTTTTTTTTGGGGGCCGGAGTCCAGGCTTTCCTGTAGGCTGGGTGTCCCAGTGGCGGATCCTCAGCTCCTGCAAGCTCCGCCTCCGGGTTCAGGCGCGGGCTCTCGGCCTCAGCCTCCCAGGTAGCTGGGACTACAGGCATCCCATACCCCTCGTCCAGCCTAGTTTTTTGTATTTCTTAGCAGAGGCCGGGGGTTTTGCCGTGGCCAGGATGGTCTCGTCCTCTGACCTGTGATCCACCCACCGGCCTCCCAAAGTGGGATTACAGGCGAGGCACGGCGCCCGGCCCTTTTTTTTTTTGACAGTCTTGCTCTGTCACCCAGGCTAGAGTGCAGTGGCATAACCTCGGCTCACTGCAACCTCCGCCTCCAGGGTTCAAGCGATTCTCCTGCCTCAGCCTCCCAAGTAGCTAGGATTACAGGTGCCCACCACTACGCCAGCTAATTTTTGTATTCGTTTTAGTAGGGCCAGGGATTTCACCATCTCGGCCAGGCTGGTCTTGAACTCATGACGTCGTGATCCACCTGCCTCGGCCTCCCAAAGTGCTAGGATTACAGGCATGGGCCACCATGCCCGGCCTTGGTTATATTTCATATACCTGTGATTCAATGCAGATTTTTTTTTTCTTTTTATGGGATGGAATTTCACTCTTGTTGCCCAGGGTGGAGTGCAATGGCCCAGTCTCGGCTCACTGCAACCTTTGTCTCCTGAGTTCAAGCAATTCTCCTGCCTCAGCCCCCGAGTAGCTGAGATTACTGGTGCCTGCCACCACACCCAGCTAATTTTTGTATTTTTAGTAAAGCCAAGAGTTTCACCATGTTGGCCAAGCTGATCTGGTCTTGACCTCCTGACGTTAGGTGATCCTCCCGCCTAGACGTCCCAAAGTGCTGGGATTACAGGCATGAGCCGCCGCACCTGGCCAGATGTTTTCTGTGTGTTCTTATATGTGAATGCCTGTACAGGTTTGATTCCACACAGGTGTTAACCGTACAGGTGTTTTATCTTTAAAAAATTTTTTTAGAGACAGGGTCTCACTTTGTCACCCAGGCTGGAGTACAGTGGTACAATCATAGCTCACTCACTGTAACCTCCACTCCTGGGCTCAATCCATCCTCCCACCTCAGCCTCCCAAGTAGCTGGGACTACAGGTGGGTGCCATCACATCCGGCTAATTTTCTTATTGTTTTGTAAAGATGGGGCTCCCTCTGTGGGCCAGGCGGATCTCGATCTCCTGGCCTCAAGTGATTCTCTTGCTTTGGTCTTTCAAAGCTCTGGGATTACAGGATCACGCCAGAGCCCCGGGCTTATTTTCTTCTTCTTCTTCTTCTTCTTTTTTTTTTTGGTAGAGAATCAGGCCTCGCTGTGTTGCCCAGGCTGGTCTCAGACTCCTGGCATCAAGCGATCCTCTTGCCTCAGCCTCTCAAAGTGTTGGGATTACAGGCGTGAGCCATTGCGCCTGGGCGGGTGTTTTTTCTCATTGAGCGCTCCCCATCCAAGTCTGCCCTAGGCAGGAGTGCCTCGTGCACGGGTACATACATACCCCGTGCGTCTCCACACCTGTGCACTCCTACACATGGCTCGCAATGCAGGTGTGAGGGTCCCGTTACAGGTGCGCCCGCAGCGCGGCCCCGCCCCCCTCTTGGCTCCGCCCTCTTATCGAGGCTCAGGTGCACAAGCCGGAAGTGCGCTCTCCTCCCAGGTGAGTGACTAAACTTTCCGGGTCACGTGAGCGGGCGGAGCCGGTGGGATCAGACCCAAAGACCGACCGACGGACCGAGGGTTCGAGGGAGGGGCACGGACCAGGAACCTGAGCTAGGTCAAAGACGCCCGGGCCAGGTAGGAAAGCAGGACGCACCGCTAGGCCTGCGCCCTCGCCCGTCCACCCTACCCGTCCCGTCGCCTTCCTTTCCCCAGCCCAGGAACGCGCTCCCAGGAGTTAATCTTTAATCGCTGACCTCTGGCGGCTGGGGCGGGGCGGGACTCATGGGTGCCCTGGCGCCAGTTGTTTCTCCTGTGGGCCTGCGCCCGGGTCCAGACCCCGATCCCAATGCCCGGGCCTCTCTCCTTCTCCTGCCCCCAGGTGCCCCGTCGCAGGTGCCCCTGGCCGGAGATGCGGTAGGAGGGGCGCGCGCGAGAAGCCCCTTCCTCGGCGCTGCCAACCCGCCACCCAGCCCATGGCGAACCCCAGGCTGGGGCTGCTCCTGGTGCTGGGCCTGCCCTTCGTGCTGGCCCGCTGGGGCCGAGTCTGGGGGCAAAGTAGGTACCAGCTGAGAGCTCTGGGGGGAGGGGTCCGGATTCCTGGATCTCTGCTGGGGACGTGGCTTAGAAGCGCTGGGTATCTGGGGCACAGAGAGGGTCAAGAATTGGGAAGCGGGCAAGAAATACCTTGGGGAGGGGTCTACAGGGTTAGGGCTCAGGGAGATTAAGATTTCTAGTTTCTTCCTTGGACCCTGGGAGGTGGTCTAGGAGACCTGAGTTCCTGAGCCAGGTGGAATTGTGTGTTGTAGTGGGGGCTCCTAAGTAGGACTTGGTGGGAGGTAAGGGCTGTGTACCTGAGTCCTGGCATAGTGCAGGTGTTTTGGGTGAACTGGGAGCTGGGAGGAGGCCTGCCGAGCCCGGTCGACCCGGTTGGCTGAAGGTGTAGACCCCAGCCATTCAGTCTTAGATTTGTTTTGGGAGCCTGGGGGGAGGTGTGAGTCAGACACTCCAGGGAAAAGCTAGGCCCGCCCAGATCCTTAAGGGCCCAGGGCCGGGTGGTGAGTGGGGGAGGGTTGGACTTCCGGACACCCTACTGGGCTCTGCTGGGCTGGGTGGGGGGGGGCGTCTGGAGGAGCAAACACTGGAGGGACAGGTCCTGCCTGCAAGGCGCCCACTGTCTCTGTGCGAATGAAAGGCAGAGTTTGAATTGGGACTTGCTGGGGGGAGGTGAGGGGGAATGACCAAAGCAGGTGCCCATGGCGGGGATGGGAGAGAAAGATGGAGACTGATTTAGTCTCTGCCTTCAGCCTCCACAGGATTGACCTCTCCTGCATATGACAGTAGCACTGTTGTGCCGTCAGCCACCAGCTCCAGCTCCAATGGCAACTTGGTGAGTTGGAGGTATATGTGGGAAGATGGCAGCAAGGATGTTATCCAGGGGCCACACATACAGCATGTAGAGAGGACTAGACACCCCCTTCCCCCAGAGGTGGCAGGTCAGGGTGGCTTTGGAGAGCCCTAAGTAGGAGAGACCTGAAGTCTTAGACCAGGAAGACTAGGAGACCCTAGAGGGAGTTGGCAGGAACACTGTAGCTGTCAGATGTGGGGGCTCAGGAACTCCACATGCCTCTCAGGTGGGTGAGGAAGCAAGGAGCTCAGACTTGGTAGACATGATGAAAGCAGGAGTCCCGGCTGGGTGCGGTGGCTCACATATGTAATCCTAGCACCTTGGGAGGCTGAGGCAGGCAGATCATGAGGTCAGGAGTTTGAGACCAGCCTGGCCAACATGGTGAAACCCCATCTCTACTAAAAATACAAAAAGTTAGCCAGGCAGGGTGGCACACGTGTGTAATCCCAGCTACTCGGGAGGCTGAGGCAGGGATAATCACTTGAGCCTAGGAGGCGGAGGTTGCAGGGAGCTGAGATCGTGACACTGCACTCTAGCCTGGGTGACAGAGCAAGACTCTGTCTCAAAAAAAAAAAAAAGCCCAAGTCCCAGACATGGCAGGTGCTTGCGAGGGGTGTCCCAGACATGGCAGGTGGTGGGGAGCCTTAGCACCCCAGATAAGGTAGGTAGGGATCCAGGAAGCCCCAGTGTGGGGATCAGATCACCAAAAGTGGCAGATATGTGTGTGTGTTGTGGGTTGGGGGTTGATGAGGGGGGTGCAATTCAGGTGGAGGTGGACAGGCTACCCAGGCTCAGGTGATTCACCCCTGTCCCCTCTCTGAAGTCTCAGGAGGCCATCACTGCTATCATTGTGGTCTTCTCCATCCTGGCCATCTTGCTCCTGGCTGTGGGGCTGGCACTGTTGGTGTGGAAGCTTCGGGAGAAGCGGCAGACGGAGGGCACCTACCGGCCCAGCAGCGAGGAGCAGGTGGGTGCCCGTGTGCCACCGACCCCCAACCTCAAGTTGCCGCCGGAAGAGCGGCTCATCTGAACGCTGGGGCCTGCTGCAGTCACCAACACTGCCCAGGACTGCGGGGTGCTGGCTTGTACACTGCAGCTGCCACCGAGACACCAGCCTCTGATGGCTCAGGAGGACTTGTGGGGAGAGGCTGGGGGCACCCACCTGGTGGGCTCTGTGCAGCATGTTGCCTCTGCTTGGCTGTGCCTGCAGCTCAGGGTGCTGGGGCTCGGGACCCACCTCCCTGCTTGCGGAACCAACTTTTCTCTGTGTGTCCTGCAGGCTCCACAGCCCCTTCTCCTTTCTTTCAGTTCTCCCATGCAACCGAGGCCCGGGCCCCTCAGGACTCCAAGGAGACGGTGCGGGGCTGCCTGCCCATCTAGGTCCCCTCTCCTGCATCTGTCTCCCTTCATTGCTGTATGACCTTGGGGAAAGGCAGTGCCCTCTCTGGGCAGTCAGATCCACCCAGTGCTTAAGAATAGCAGGGAAGAAGGTACTTCAAGACTCTGCCCCTGAGGTCAGGAGAGGATGGGGCTATTCACTTTTATATATGTATATAAAATTAGAAGTAAGATGTAATAAAAGCTTTATTGGTGTGTTTGAGCTGGTGGGAGCATTAGCTGAGATGGAAGTGACGAATGCCGAGAGGAATTGTAAGGTTGCCGGGATTCTAGAGGACCAGGAGGCTTCCTGGAATTCCCCGCTACGACTCAGTTAGAGAGGCTGCCCTTGGAGGGACAGAGGTGGGTGGGATGGATTTCTGAGCAGAATGAGGGCACCAGAGAAATTCACCAGGAAAAAACCAGCTTTGGGCTCCTGTGGCTTTACTGAGGGACTGGGGTCTCTCCTGGACCCCTGATTCTTAACCCTCAAAGCACTTCTTAAGATCAGCGACTCTGGGCCGGCTGCTGGGCTGGAGCTTTTGCCAGTTGCTGGTGGGTGTAGCAGGGGAATTCGGGGCTCCTGGTTCCTCGAGTGGCTGGAGGTGAGCGTGCTCTGCTAGCAGGGCCTTGGGAGACTGGGCTCTGGGGTCCTCCAGAGAACTGGGGTCTGAGGAAGGACCAAGGGGCTGGGACGTCCAGGCTATATCAAAGTTGGGCTTTGTGGGGGCCAGAATTTGGGGGCTTTCTGGAGGGCTGGGCTCAGTGGGTACAGTGGAGAGCCAGGAAGCGGGGTTTTCCTGGGTTCTAGAATCTTCAGCTGCCTTGTGGGAAGGGGCGAGATGAAGAATTAGGGGCTCTGTGAGAGGAGAGGGTCCGGGGTCCCCTCGGCTGCTTGGGTCTGCAGAAGCTGTTGAGGACTGGGATGGACAGATGATTTCTTGGTCGGACTCTGAGGGTATTAGCTGGGACCTGGGGTCCTTTGAAGAGCTGGTGGCATCCAAAGACGAGGTGCTCTGCAGGGATGGCAGGGACAGGGGCTGGGGCTCTGGCTCTGGTAGTTTCTGATCGTCTGGTTGCCATCTTGGTATGTTAGGCTAGGTGGGATGGATAGGGAAGTTGTGGCTTTTAGATGGCAGAGGGGCTGGCAAGTTGGGTGGACCATTAGGGGAAGACTTGGGCGGGGGGTTGGGGGAGTGGGCAAGGCTCTCACCAGGCTGAAGCAGCTGTCCAGGTCTCCTCTGTGACAGCAGTCTAAACTCTGGCTCGGTCTCAGGCTGCCTGCACTCTTGGCTCCCACGCTAAGACTGTCCAGAATCTCGCTCAACAAATCCAGTTCTTCTCCAGACCCTAAGAAGCTGCTGTCCAGAGCTTCTTCTGCCCATGGGCACCCCTCATCCTCAGGACTCAGAGGGGGTGTCCTGGGTGAGGATGGGCAGCCTCAGATATTTGCCCGAGACCCCCCAGCCCTGGTCAGGCTGCTCTGGAGTTTGGGGACCCTCTTCCCCATCAGTCCTGGCCTCCCACTTTCAACACCGCTGTTCCCTTTTAGCCTTACCCCACCCCTGGGGGCTCGGAAGGTCCCTCTTCCAGCCGGCGTCTCCTGCTGGGGCGAAGGGGCCGGTTCTGCAAAGGGTGGGGGTGATAGGACCTCAGGAGACTGCAGAATCAGGGGGCTGAGGCTTGCTAAAGGAGGGTGAGTGTGAAGTGGGTGCCACATATTAGGGAAGCTGAAGAAGGAGGTGAGATGTCTGGATGGGGACTGGGATGGGTGGAGGATTCAGTGATAATTCCAGGTGTGTGCATGGCGGGAGGGGGCGCTCTCACCTGTCCAAAGTGCCGAGTGATTGGGAGGCGTTGCTGCAGGCGGTCTGAGCGGCTGATAAGGGCTGGGGCCCTCAGAGAGCCCCCCCTCTGCAGGATAGAGTCCCCATCCTAGGAAGAGAATGCATGAACTGGGAACCTCTGCCACGAAGTCTCTCCATCACCCCCTACCATTGGTCTTTAGTTAGTCTTTTTTTTTTTTTTTTTAAATGAAGCTTCACTCATGTTGCCCAGGATGGAGTGCATGGTGCAATCTTGGCTCACTGCAACCTCTGCCTCCCGGGTTCAAGCGATTCTCGTGCCTCAGCTTCCCAAGTAGCTGGAATTACAGGCATACGCCACCATGCCCAGCTAATTCTGTATTTTTAGTAGAGATGGGGTTTCACCATGTTGGTCAGGCTGGTCTCAAACTGCTGATCTCAAGTGATCCACCTGCCTCGGCCTCCCAAAGTGGTGGGATTACAGGCGTGAGCCACCGCGCCCAGCCAGTTGTCGTCGTCTTTTTTTTTTTTTTTTTGAGACAGAGTCTCCCTCTATCACCCAGGCTGGAGTGCAGTGGCACGATCCCAGTTCACTGCCCTCTACCTCCTGGGTTCCAGCAATACTCGTGCCTCAGCCTCCCAAGTAGCTAGGATTACAGGTGCCCACCACCACGGCTGGCTAATTTTTGTATCTTTTTTTTAGTAGAGACAGGATTTCTCTATGTTGGCCAGGCTGGTCTCAAACTCCTCACCTCTAGTGATCGGCCCTCCTTGGCCTCCCAAAGTGCTGGGGTTACAGGAGTGAGCCACCGCGCCCAGCCACAGTCTTCTTTTTTTTGAGACAGGGTCTCTCTCTGTCACCCAGTCTGGTGTGCAGTGGTGCTATCTCAGCTTACTACAACCTCTGCCTTCTGGACTCAAGCAATCCATACTCAGCTAATTTTAAAATGTTTTTTTTGTAGAGACAAGGTCCCACTACATTACCCAAGCTGGTCTCAAACTCCTAGACTCAAGTGGTCCACCTGCCTCGGCCTCCCAAAGTGCCAGGATTACAGGGGTGAGCCACTGCACCCGGCTGGTTGGTCTTACCTTATACATTAGAAGGCTCTGCACCCCCTTCAAGCCACTCTTGGCCTATAAAGCAGTGGAGAGAGAATTACCCGAGGGTGGTGGGATCCTGGGCATTTGAGAGCTCAGCCTTCTGTCCCCTAAGATAGCTTTATTTTGCCATCTGCGTGTCTCAAATATGTTCACCACCCGCCATACACCACCTAAGAAGTCAATGCAAACTTTCACCCCTTTGACTAATATAAAATTAGTATTCCTGGAGGAAGGCATCCCCAAATAAAATGGGGAATGGCGAAGCAACAGGGCAAGGTGTTCCTGTCTCAAAGCTGTGAAGAATAACATCGCATGGACAATTTTGAGCTGCAAGAACTGGCCCCAGGAAACTTCTGAGCTTGGGAGAAAAAAGGCAGAACCTGGAATTGTGGCATCCAAGGACAAAGAAATGTTTGCCGGTGAATCTTGGCTGTCAATTTTACAGGGGGGTGGGGGGTAGGATTCCAACAAAAATGAGTATAGTAAATAAAAAAATAAAAGGGGGGAAGAGCTGTTAAGGGTTTAACTGCTGGTTCAGTTCTGATTAAATCATTTGTGTTTAAAGTGTCTGCCAGGGTCAAAATACTCCATCCTTGGGAGGTCAAAGTGTCCTCTGTCCCCTCCCCCTCGTCACCCCAGCGAGAGTGGCCTGTCCAGCTGAGCCTCACCGAGCGGTACATGTTCTTGACTGCTGGTTGGGTCTTGGCCTTGACTGAGTGCAGGAGGGCACCACCGCCTTTCTGCAGGAGAGGGAACACCAAGAGGGAGGGGCTAGGGCCAGATCCCACCTCCCCATCCCAGGTTGTGTGATGCTGATCAAGCCCCTTTCCCTCTCTGAATCTCCATTTTTTTCACCTCTATAAATGAACACGATCGTAGTCATGACCCTACCTGCTGACTGTTGTGGAATTAAATTAATCCATGGAGACACACTTAAGTGTTTTTTGTTTGTTTGTTTTTGTTTCTTGAGATGGAGTCTCAAAGAACAGAGGTTTTGTTTGTTTGTTTGTTTGTTTTTGCTGAAATGCAGTCTCACTCTGTCACCCAGGCTGGAGTGCAGTGGTGCCATCTCGGCTCACTGCAACCTCCGCATCCCGGGTTCAAGCGATTCTCCTGCCTCCGCTTCCCGAGTAGCTGGGACTACAGTCACCTGCCACCATGCCCGGCTAATTTTTGTAATTTTAGTAGAGATAGCATTTCACTATGTTGGCCAGGATGGTCTCGATCTCCTGACCTTGTGATCTGCCTGCGTCAGCCTCAAACTCCTGACCTCAGGCAATTCGCCTGCCTCGGCCTCCCAAAGTGCTGGGATCACAGGCGCGAGCCACCGTGCCCAGCCAACAAGCGGTTTTTGAGACAGGGTCTTGCTCTGTCACCCAGGCTGGAGTGCAGTGGCACGATCTCGGCTAACTACAACCTCCACCTCCTGGGGCTCAAGCCATCCTTCCACCTTAGCCTCCCGAGTAGCTGGGACTACAGCCACACCTAGCTAATTTTTTTTTTTTTTTAAATTTAGTAGAGATGGGGTTTCGCCATGTTGTCCTGGCTGGTCTCAAACTTCTGGTCTCAGCAATCCTGTCTCCGCCTCCCAATGTGTTGGGTTTACAGGCCTAAGCCAAGGCCTATTGTTTTGGTGGTCTTACCTTTAGATTGTCTGCCCAGAGCTGATAGGATCGAATGGTCCCTGGGGTAAGGAGAGAGTGTGGTGGTCACCAAAGGCTGGCTGAGGCAGGGGGTGCTGGTGGGTGGGGGGGGACCTGGGGGCTGGACTCAGGGCTCACCTGAGGAGGCCCCGCAGCCGGTGATCTCCTGCTCGAATTGATCCGAGAAGCCCTCCCCATTGTTGAGCTTCTCCAGTCGGGCTTCGATGAACTGGGGTGGGGACAGTAAATCAGAAGCAGCAGGAGACACATCTGAATGCCAGCACTTAGCAGCCCCCCTGCTATCAAGATGTAGAAGCCATCTCTGGCCTCCAACCTGCCCATCCCCAAGCACCTGGGAAACTGGAGCCCACTTTATTTTTTATTATTTTTTTTGAGATGAAGTCTCACTCTGTCACCCAGGCTGGAGTGCAGTGGCAAGATCTCAGCTCACTGCAAGCTCTGCCTCCCGGTTTAAGTGATTCTCCTGCCTCAACCTCCCAACTGGGATTACAGGGGTGCACCACCATGCCCAGCTAGCTTTTTTTTTTTTTTTTTTTTTTTTTTTTGGAGGCCGGAGTCTCACTGTATCACCAGGCTGGAGTGCAGTGGCGGGATGGCTCACTGCAAGCTCCAGCCTCCCGGAGTTGCAGCCATTCTCCGGCCTCCAGCCTCCCGAGTAGCTGGGACTGCAAGCCCGCCACCTCGCCCGGCTAGTTTTTTGTATTTCTTTTTTTTTTTTTTTTTTTTTTGGAGTGAGTCTGTATGCGCCAGGCTGGAGTGCAGTGGGGTCTCGGCTCACTGCAAGCTCCAGCCTCCTGGGACCGCCATTCTCCGCCCCTCAGCCTCCAGGTAGCTGGGACTACAGGCGCCCGCCACCTCACCCGGCTATTTTTTGTATTTTTAGTAGAGGCGGGTTTCACCATATTAGCCAGGATGGTCTCGATCTCCTGACCTGCGTGATCCACCCGCCTCGGCCTCCCAAAGTGCTGGGATTACAGGCGGGCCACAGCCCGGCCAGTTTTTTGCTTCTTAATAGAGGCGAGGTTTCACCGTGTGTTAGCCAGGATGGTCGATCTGTGTCGTGATCCGCCCGTCTCGGCCTCCCAAAGTGCTGGGATTACAGGCTTGAGCCACCGCACCCGGTCCCAGCTAACTTTTATATTGTTTGTAGAGACATGGTTTCCCCATGTTGGCCAGGCTGGTTTTGAACTCCTGACCTCAGGTGATCTGCCTGCCCTGGGCTCCCAAAGTGCTGAGATTATAGGCGTGAGCCACTGCCCCCAGACCAGAGCCCACTTTAGGAACCAGAGATCCCACTTTCTCCTCTCTCCCTAAGTCAGGACCTGTCCCCAGGGACCAAGCCCCGCCCCTTTCAGGGACTCAGAAATTGATTTCTGCCTCCTCTAGACCTACCCACCCACTCTCAGTGAGCCAAGAGTAGGTTGACCCCATGTTTAGGGATCTTGTGGTCCAAGCTACCTTCTCCCAGGGGCCTAGAAGTCCAGTCCCACCTGCCACCCCTCCCCCCATATCCCTAGGACTCAGGAAATCCTGGGATTTCACAGTCAGGCCTGTCCCCTCTGGAGTCCAGCTCAGGCCACCACCCCAGTCCCAGAAAGATACCCGCTTAGGGACCTGGGAATTTGGTTCCACCCTGATTTCTCTCAGGGACCTAGGAGTAGGTTTTGTCCTCCAGGAACCCAGGAGTTGGGGGCTCCCATGTTTTTGTTTTGTTTTGTTTTATTTGAGACAGAGTCTCGCTCTGTCATCCAGGCTGGAGTGCAGTGGCATGATCTCGGCTCACTGCAACCTCTGCTTCCTGGGTTCATGTGATTCTCCTGCCTCAGCCTCCTGAGCTGGAATTACAGGTGCACCCCCATCACACCCAGCTAATTTTTTAATCTTTAGTAGAGACAGGGTTTCACCATGTTGGTCAGGCTGGTCTCGAACTCCTGACCTTGTGATCCGCCTGCCTTGGCCTCCCAAAGTGCTGGGATTACAGGCATGAGCCACCGTGCCCGGCCGGGGGCTCCCATCTTTAGGAATCCAGGAGTTCAGTCCTTCCCCACTTGGGAACCCTGGAGTAGGGGATCCTGCTGGACCGTCTACAGCGATACCCTCAGGGACCCAGGAGTCTGCCCTCAACCCTGCCAGTTCAGACAAGCCCTCGGGGTCTCAGCAGTCCACCTCCAGCCCCAGCTGGACCCTCAGGGCTCTGGCATACCTGTTTGAACAGCTGCAGGTGTACAGCCCGCCGGTGGAAGGCCTGCAGAGGTGCCCCAGGCTTCTGGGCCAAGAAGGCTTCCTCACTGAAGGTCACTGGCTGGCCCTGGAAGAAGCGTTGGAGTTCTGAGCTCCCTGGGGTGTTCCTGGCCCTCTCTCGTTCTACTATATATTTAGGTAGCAAACATTGATTAGGCACCTGCTGTGTGTCTGACCCTGTGTGGGGCCTCGTGGATGGCAGGGAGGACTTAAGCTGTTTTGTTGTTGTTGTTGTTTGTTTTGTTTGTTTGTTTTTGTTTTTTGAGACAGAGTCTCACTCTCTCGCCTGGCTGGGATGCAGTGGTGCAATCTCAGCTCACTGCAACCTCCGCCTCCAGGGTTCAAGCGATTCTCCTGCCTCAGCCTCCTGAGTAGCTGGGACTACAGGCACGTGCCACCACTCCCAGCTAATTTTTGTATTTTTAGTCGAGATGGGGTTTCACCATGTTGGCCAGGATGGTCTCGATCTCTAGACCTCATGATCCACCCGCCTCAGCCTCCCAAAGTGCTGAGATTACAGGTGTGAGCCACCGCGCCCGGCCCTATTTTTTATTTTTTATTTTTTTTCATTTCTTTTTTTGAGTCAGGGTCTCACTCTGTCACCCACGCTGGAGTGCAGTGGTGTGATCTTGGTTCACTGCAACCTCTACCTCCTGAGCTCAAGCGATCCTCCCATCTCAGCCTCTCAAGTCGCTGGGACTACAGGTGCACGCCACTATGCCTGGCTAATTTTTGCAGTTTTTGTAGAGACAGGGTCTCACTATGTTTCCCACGCTGGTCCGAACTCCTGGGCTCAAGCAATCCACCCACCTTGGCCTCTCAAAGTGCAGGGATTACAGGGTGAGTCACCCACCCAGCTGATTTAAGTGTTTATCTTGAGTAAGGTGGAAGACCTGCAGGGCTGTGCGCAGGGGAGGGAAATGATCTGACTCAGGTGTTCACAGGTGACCTCTGGTCACTGCGGGGAGGACAGACTCTGGGAGATAAAGCAGAAACCTGCTTGCAGGGGGCCGGGCGCAGTGGATCACACCTGTAATTCCAGCACTCTGGGAGGACAAGGTGGGTGGGTCACCTGAGGTCTGGAGTTTGAGACCAGCCTGGCTAACGTGGTGAAACCCCATCTGTACTAAAAATACAAAAATTAGCCAGCGTGGTGGCGCATGCCTGTAATCTCAGCTATTCGGGAGGCTGAGGCAGGAGAATTGCTTGAACCTGGGAGGCGGAGGTTGCAGTGAGCTGAGATTGTGCCACTGCACTCCAGCCTGGGCAAGAGAGCAAGACTCTGTCTCAAAAAGAAAAGAAAGAAAGAAGAAGGCTGCTTGTGGAGGAGTCCCAGGGGAGAGATCAGTGCATTAATTTTAGGCAAACAACGACAGGGTCCAGGCCAGGGCGGAGACAGAGGAAGTGGGTGGTCTGTGTGCAGATTTGGGATGCAGCGATGACAAGAACGTCAGATGCTCAAGTGATACTGGACCCCCTGCCCCGCCCCAGCGATTTTATAGCTTGGTTGTGCAAAACAGGGGAGGGCGCTTCAGAGATCGAGGCCCTGGCTTCAACATTCACCCACTATGGGACTTCTCCAAAGCCTTGGTTTCCTCATATGGAAAATGGGACTATTGCAGTATCCATCTCAAAATGTCATGAGCATTAAATGAGATAATAGCAGCAGTAGGAGCTAGCATTTATTGAGTGCTTGCTGTATGCCAGGTACGATTCAAAGTGCTGGGAAGATGCTGATTCACTGATTCTAATATCCTTTTGGGTGGTACTATCGGGGTCCCATTTTACAGAGGGGCAAACAGAGGCACAAAGTAAGCACTCCATTAATGCTATCTATCATTATTATTATTATTATTATTTTATTTTTTATTTTTTTTTGAGACGGAGTCTCGCTCTGTCGCCCAGGCTGGAGTGCAGTGGCCAGATCTCAGCTCACTGCAAGCTCCCCCTCCCGGGTTTACGCCATTCTTCTGCCTCAGCCTCCCGAGTATCTGGGACTACAGGCCCCCGCCACCACGCCCGGGTAGTTTTTTGTATTTTTTTTTTTTTTAGTAGAGACGGGGTTTCACCGTGTTAGCCAGGATGGTCTCAGTCTCCTGACCTCGTGATCCGCCCGTCTCGGCCTCCCAAAGTGCTGGGATTACAGGCTTGAGCCACTGCGCCCGGCCTCATTATTTTTTTAATTAAAAAAATAGAGATGGTGGCCGGGCATGGTGGTTCACACCTGTAATTCCAGAACTTTGGGAGCCCGATGTGGGCAGATCACCTGAGGTCAGGAGTTCGAGACCAGCCTGGCCAACATGGAGAAACTCCGTTTTTACTAAAATTTCAAAAATTAGCTGGGCGTGGTGGTGCGCACCTGTAGTCCCAGTTATTGGGGAGTCTGAGGCGGGAGAATCGCTTGAACCCCAGAGGTGGAGGTTGCAATGAGCCGAGATCATGCCACTGCACTCCAGCCTGGGCGACAGAGTGAAACTCCGTCTCAAAAACAAACAAACAAACAAACAAACAACAGATGGGGGGGGTCTCACTGTGTTGCTCAGGCTGGTCTTGAACTTCTGGGCTCAAGCAATTCTCCCATCTCGGCCTCCCAAAGTGTTGGGATTACAGGCGTGAGCCACTGCATCCGGCCATCTACCGGACCTATCATTATATTACTATTCATTCAGGAACCCACGAGATCTCTCCCGCAACGGCCCCACTGCTCACCGGGCTGCAGACGAGTGCATCGCGGTACCCTCCGAAGAGCAGGGCCTGGGCTTTGAGGAAGAGACGGGACACCCCTTCCCCGGGAGCCAGGGCGACCTTCCTGAGTCGGAGCCTCAGCAGGGACACCTGAAGCACAAGGGAGTGGCCCTGAGTGGGCAGGTGTGGGGCCCTCGCCTCCCGGGGCAGGAAGGTGGGAGGGGCGACACTGACCACGTCTGGAGGCAGCGCCTGCACATCGTTAAATGTTGTCTCCAAAGTATTGGCGTCGACGTTCAGCACCACGACGTCCTCCAGAGCTTTTTCTCGTACTCTCTGCGGAAAAGCGGGGCCGGCCGCTCAGAGTCCGAGAGTCCTTGGCAGAGGAGGGCATCTGGGGATGTAGAGGGAGGGGGAACCCTCACATCCCCGCCGTCTGGGTGGATACGCGCTCACCTCGGCGAGACTGGCGTGCACTCCAATGAGGTAGGGCATGGGCGCGCTGCGGACCGAGGGGACGGGGTCATGCAGGCACCGCCTCCAGGGCCTGCCCCCAGGCCCGGCCCCTCCCAGCTTCCCTCGCTCACCAGCAGTAGTCCAGCAGGTGTGGGGGCAGCGTGGGGATCAGCACGTGCTCCCAGCGCATGGGGTACAGGAGCGCGCAGGACGCGTGGACGCACGAGGTCAGCTGGGGGGCGATGGCGGGGCGTGAAGTCATGGCCTGGACCCTCTAGCGCGGGGGTCTCTTCCAGCTGCATTTCCCACGTCCCCAGTCTCCTGTTCCCCCTTCCCATCCACTGCTGGGTAATGAGTGACAACTCGAACCCCTTTAGAAATCACGTGGAAGGCCGGGCGCGGTGGCTCAAGCCTGTAATCCCAGCACTTTGGGAGGCCGAGACGGGCGGATCACAAGGTCAGCAGATCGAGACCATCCTGGCTAACCCGGTGAAACCCCGTCTCTACTAAAAAATACAAAAAACTAGCCGGGCGAGGTGGCGGGCGCCTGTAGTCCCAGCTACTCGGGAGGCTGAGGCAGGAGAATGGCGTGAACCCGGGAGGCGGAGCTTGCAGTGAGCTGAGATCCGGCCACTGCACTCCAGCCTGGGTGACAGAGCGAGACTCCGTCTCAAAAAAAAAAAAAAAAAAAAGAAATCACGTGGAGACCAGGAATTTGGCCACTTAACAGTGCTTTAAGCAGGTGAAGCCAGGACTCATCCCGTCCTGATCCCTCTCTCTAAGGGGCGCAGTTAATAGGCAACACCCCTGAGTCTTCGCGCATACAGGTGGAGCAAGGACTGAGCCTCCACGCACTCCACCCCGAAATAGGTGGAGCTATGATGTAGCCCGCCCTTGTCCCGCCCCTAGGGGTGGAGCCACGACCTAACCCCACCCAAAGAGGTGGAGCTGGAATGCAATCATTCGGCCCCGCCCCTGGGGGCGGAGCCAGTCTCCGCCTCTGCCTTTGACCCTGGGTCTCGGGGTCCCTGGCAGTATGGGTCTCTAGTTGTTATCTGAGTCCCTGTGTTCCTAGGTCCCTGGGTCCCAGGGTCCCTGGGTCCCCATGTGTATAGGTCCCTAGTTCTCAGTGTACCTGAGGGTCCGGAGGGGTGGAGCCAGACCTGTTGTGGCCCATAGTAGGTGGAGCCTCAGCGCAGTACTCCCAAAAAGGAGAAGCTGAACGCAGCCTCCTCCCACGAGGGCGGGGCCAGAATTCAACTCTCCAAGACCTTCGAAGGGGCGGGGCCAGGGCTTCGCCCTCAGGTCTCGCGCAGTCGGGTTAGAGCCAGGAATCAGCCCCGTTGTCCCGCCCCCCAGGGGCGGAGCCAGACCCTGCTCCCACCCCGGCCCGGCGGGCCCCGCCTCACTGTGCTGAGTTTGCTAGCGGTGAGCAGGACTCTTCTCTCCGCCAGGAGCGCCGCGAACAGCGCCACGATGTTCTCGTCAGTCACGGCCACCACCAGCTCCGTTAGGTTCCTCTGAGGATCAGAGAGGTGCGCTGGGCGTGGACTGGCCCCTGGATCTTGCATCCCCGGTCCGGGTTTCGGGACCTGTTCCCATCCCCAGAGACCCCTCCCGGGTCCCCACTCACGTTCTCAGGGATGGATGGCAGGCGGCCAGAGTCCGGGGCCACGAAGCAGGACAGCTGGTGGGGGTATTGGCAGGGGGATCAATCAGTCAGGAGGCTGGCCTCACCTGGACCCCCGACCTTCCAGGGTCCCCGAGCCCCGCTCACCGGCTTGCTATTTCCCGGGGTAGGGGGCAGGATATCCTGCCCGCTGGAGACGGTCACTCCGCTGCCCTGGGGAAGAGGCACGATTCTGTGGTCATCAGGGCTGGGGCGCAGCCTTCCCATCCACCTAAGGTCCAGCGCCCAGGGAATGGGAGCTACTTACCAGCTCCAGCCCCACTGAGGCCTGGGGCCCAGACAGGGACTGCTGAAACAGATTTTGAAGAAGTTCCTCTGCCTCGGAGACCTGGGTGGGACGTGGAGGGGCGGGGGTGGCTGAGCCAGATGTGGGGATTGGGGATTCCGAGGGCTCTGAGTAAGCTTGAGTGGTCTGGGAGGAGCCAAGGGCTCAGGTCAGGCCTGGGAGGTTTTTTTTTTTAAATTTCTTTAAAAGCAATTTAATAATAATAATAATAGAGACAAGGTCTAATAGAGACCAGCCCAGGCTGGTCTTGAACTCCTGGGCTCAAGGGATCCTCCTGCTTCGGCCTCCCAAAGGGCTACAATTACAGGCGTGAGCCACCGCGTCTGGCTTTTAAAATTTTTAAATTTAAATGTTTTCTTGTAGGCCGGGCGTGGTGGCTCACGCCTGTAATCCCAGCCCTTTGGGAGGCTGAGGCGTGCGGATCACCTGAGGCCAGGAGCCCGTGACCAGCCTGGCCAACATGGTGAAACCACGTCTCTATTAAAAGTACAAAAAAAAAAAAAAAAAAAAAAATTAGCCTGGCTGGTGGGCCAGGGTCTTGCTCTGTGTCTCAGGCTGGAGTGCAGTGCTGTGATCATAGCTCACCATAACTTCGAACTCCTGGGCTCAGGCGATCCTCCCACCTTGCTCTCCTGAGTAGCTGGGACCACAGGTGTGCACCACCACGTCTGGCTAATTTTTCTTTTTTCTTTTTTTTTTTTTTTTTTGAGACGGAGTTTCGCTCTTGTTGCCCAAGCTGGAGTGCAATGGCGTGATCTCGGCTCACTGCAACTTCTGCCTCCCGGGTTCAAGCTATTCTCCTGCCTCAGTCTACAAGCAGCTGGGAATACGGGCATGTGCTACCACACCCGGCTAATTTTTTTTTTTTTGTATTTTTAGTAGAGACGGGGTTTCACCGTCTTGGTCAGGCCGGTCTCGAACTCCTGACCTCAGGTTATCTGCTCACCTCTTCCTCCCAAAGTGCTGGGATTACAGGTGTGAGCCACCGAACTCGGTCAATTTTTTAAAAGATTTTGTAGAGGCAGGGTTCTCACTATGTTGCCCAGCTGGTCTCAAACTCCTGGGCTCAAGCAATTCTCCCACCCCAGCCTCCCAAAATGCTGGGACTACAGGTGTGACACAGTGTGCCCAGCCAGGCCTGGGAGATCTGAAAGGGAGGGGTTGGGAGGTTGGGGGGTGGTGGCTGGGACTCCCACAGGAGTGAGAGAGGGGCTGATCTCACCTGGTCCTGAGCTAGGAGGTCTCCCACTGTGTTCAGTAGCTTGTAAAACACCTCGAACCAGGGCAAGTGGCTGTGGATAGAGGAGACAGGTTCCACGAAGTGTCCCTAGGCCTCGGCCTTTCCCATCCCCCCCGCATCCAACCCCCATATCCCGCACCTGAGGATGCAGAGACAGCTCTGGGTACCCGCCCGCAGGCGGCAGAAACCAAATCTGCGGTTGCCGGCAAGGTCTGTGAGGGCGAAGGTGAAATGCTGCACGACGGGGCTGGGGGGCTCCCTGGAGTGGGAAGGGCTGTTAGAGAGACCTGGACATCCCAGCTGTTCCTGGGATCCTGAGTATATGAGTCTCTAGTTGTCAGGATCCCTGCAAGCCTGGGTCCCTGGGTCTCAGAATCCCTGGGTCCCTGAATCTCTGGGTCCCTGGATCTCTGGGTCCCTAGGTCCCTGGATCTCTGGGTCCCTGAGTCCCTGAGTCCCTGGGTCCCTGAATCTCTAGGTCCCTGGAGCTTCTTGGTCCCTGGATCTCTGGGTCCCTGAGTCCCTGGGTCCTTGAGTCCCTAGGTCCCTGGGTTCCTGAGTCCCTGAGTCCCTGGATCTCTGGGTTTCTGGATCTCTGGGTCCCTGGATCCCTGAGTCCCTGGGTCCTTAGGTCCCTGAGTCCCTGGGTTCCTGAGTCCCTGGGTCCCTGAGTTTCTGAGTCTTTGGGTTCCTGAGTCCTTGGATCCCTTAATCCCTGTGTCCCTGAGTCCCTGAGTCCCTGAATCCTTAAGTCCTTGAGTCCCTGAGTCTCTGGGTCCCTGTGTCCCTAAGTCCCTGAATCCTTGAGTCCCCGAGTCCCCGAGTCCCTGAGTCTCTGGGTCCCTGGGTTCCTGAGTCCCTGAATCTGTGTGTCCCTGAGTCCCTGGGTCCCTGGGTCCCTGAGTCCCTGAATCTCTGTTCCTGAGTCCCTGAGCTCCTGGGTCCCTGGATTCCTAGGTTCTTGAGTCCCTGGGTCCCTGGGTTCCTGAGTACCTGGATCTCTGGGTCCCTGAGTGTCTGAATCCCTGGATGCTAATGCATATAGGTCCCTAGTTCTCAGGGCTCCTGAGTGCCTGAGCCTTTGAGTCTCAGGGTCCTCGAGTGTATGGGTTTCCAGATGTCTGAGTCTCTAGGTGTTGAGTCCTTGGGGCCCCTGAGAGATCTGAGTCCCTGAGTCCTTGGATCTCCCCGCCCTTTCGTACCTTTCCACATCAAAAGGGAAGCAGAATTTAGGCACCATCTGCATAGCTTCCTGGAGATGAAGAAAAGTGCAGACTGCTTGGCCACTGAGGTTGGGCACCGCCTCCCTAGGCTCCAGGTCCAAGAAACAGAGTCCCCTCCCCCTGGGGGACCTGCCCTGGCCCTGGGGGAGCAAGGAGCCAGCTTGAATACCTGGTCCCTGAAGTCTGGAGGGAACTGCCGCAGGATGGGGGGATCTGTAGAAGAGAGCAGGCCTCTAAGTTCAGTGACCCAGGCCCACCCTCCCCTCC
This sequence comes from Papio anubis, assembly GCF_008728515.1. NCBI lineage: Eukaryota > Metazoa > Chordata > Mammalia > Primates > Cercopithecidae > Papio > Papio anubis. The sequence continues at coordinate 45,089,510 of NC_044995.1, read as the reverse complement.
CACTCCCTCACTCCCAGGCTCCCAACTCACCCTCCTGCAGGGAGGCGGGGCAGGCCGCTTCGAAGAACCAATCAAACACGGCCGGGGAGCCCCCCCTGTGGGATGCAGAAGGGATCCAGAGACTTGCTTCTAGGCATGTGTGGTTGTGTCTGCCACTTTGCACACAAGCATGGTTGTGTGTGCCTGTGCCACAAGGTGCATCGGCATGTGCATGACTCTAGGGCTCTGTGGCTGTGAGTGTGTGGTTGTGTGAGGCTGTGTGTGCAGCAGTGTTAATGGTGCACACAAGTACGGGATGGAGTGAGAAAGTGTGGCTGTGTGCGTGTGGCTGTGTGTGATTGTGTGTGACTGAGTGCGTGGCTTGTGTGAGCAGGCAGTGAGTGTGTGTGTGATCCTGTCTGCTGTCTGCCTGAAAAGACGAGACTGTCCCCTATATCTGTGGGGTGGGACTGCATGGATATAAAGGACAGCCTGTGCAGTCTAAAGCTAAGTGAATGACATCTATCTATCTATCTATCTATCTATCTATCTATCTATCTATCTAATTTTTTTGAGATGGAGTTTTGCTCTTGTCACCCAGACTGGGGTGCAGTGGCACAATCTTGGCTCACTGCAACCTCCGCCCCACCCAGGAGGTTCAAGCGATTCTCCTGCCTCAGCCTCCCTGTAGCTGGGATTACAGGTGCCTACCATTATGCTCAGCTAATTTTTGTATTTTTAGTAGAGACAGGGTTTCACCATGTTGGCCAGGCTGGTCTCGAACTCCTGACCTCAGGCGATCTGCCCACCTTGACCTCCCAAAGTGCTGGGATTACAGGCATGAGCCACTGCATCTAGCCACGACATCTGTATTTTCTTGTATAGATGTGAGTGTGTGTGCCCGAGCAAGTGAATGACGTCTATATTTTCCTGTACAGCTATGAATGTCGCTGGGTAACTGCGTGGGATCCTTGTGGGCTGTCTGTGTGTCTCTGTGTGACAGACCCCATAGAACCCTGGTGGCTGATCCCACATGTCTCATCAGAGGAAGGAGGGCAGGATACCTAGGTACTTACTGTAAGCCCTGCATTCTCTGCTTTCCTCCTCTGCCCCCATATCAAGCAGAAGATGCAGCCTTGGGCTCAAGGAGAGAGACAGGAGATCTGGAGGGAGATCAGCTACAGACACACTGTCCTGCCCAGTTGCACACACAGTCTCTGCCATGGGGCACCCCAGCACTTCACCCTCATGCTGACACAAGTCACACACGATCACCCACTCATACGAACACCCAGCCTCCCCTCTGCCCTGATCGCCCCCCGTGGGACCCCCCTGAAGCCATCACTCAGACATACCAAGGACAAAGCTCAGAGGGGTACATGCATCCACAGAGCTACAGACATAATCACAGGAGCTGAATATAGAGAGAGAGACAGGAGGGGACCGAGAGTGGCCCGTCCCAGAGTGGAGGTCATAGCGGAGGCCCGCGGAGTATCTGATTCCAGCCACCTGCCCCTCCAGGTCACTGCACCTCCCTGGCCTGCTCCAGCCCCAGCTCCCCTCTGCGCCGGCTCAGGCCTGGCCTGGGAATCTTGTACCAGAGAATGAGGGATGGGGAGACTCTTACTCAGCTCTGGATTCCATGGTCCCTGCAGGGCCAGCCCAGCGGGGCCCTCTCCCCAGGGGTCCTGGGGGCCTGTGTTTGCTGGGCCCCAAGCCGGCTCAGCTTCCTGTGTGGCTGAGAGAGGAAGTTTAACGGGTGACGTCCCCGGACAGAGGCCCTGCCCCCACCCCCTGTGAGAAACCCAGGCATCCTGCCTGCTAATTATGTTGGGGATGGGTAGGCAATAAGTAGTCAGCCTGGGAAGGCAGACCCCCAGGTCCGTCCCCGCCAGGCTGGACTGTGTCTGGTCCCCCGTATCGTGCCTCGGCCCTCGTCTCTCCTTCCCCGCTCCGCAGCAGCCAAGATTCAAAATCTGTCTATTAATAAAATGCCTCCCCGTCTCTTAACTCTTTTTTCCTTGGTCCATTTGGCCTGGATGGTCACTGGTGGACCACCAGAGGGAGCCACCTGTAAAGTGGATGGTGGGGGTACCAGGGACGGGGACAAAGAGCACAAAGTACAGGCACAAGGACAGACAGACACGGACAGTTACACACTGAGGAAGTTACCAGTACAGACAGACCGAGTCCAGAACAGCCAGAGATGACAGACATGGAGAGACAGGGAGTCCTATAGCTGGATCATGGTCCCAGGCCGGGCACAGTGGCTCATGTCTATAATCCCAGCACTTTGAGAGGCTGAGGTGGGAGGATCACTTGAGCTCAGGAGTTCGAGACCAGACTGGGAAACATGGCGAAACTCCGTGTCAACCAAAAACTACAAAAATTATAGCTGGGTGTGGTGGCACATACCTGTAGTCCCAGCTTACTCAGGAGTAAGGCCGGGTGCGGTGGCTCACACCTATAATCCCAGCACTTTGGGAGGCCGAGGCGGGCAGATCACCTGAGGTCAGGAGAGCGAGACCATCCTGGCTAACACGGTGAAACCCGCCCGCAATCCCAGCACTTTGGGAGGCCGCAGACGGGCTGATCACGAGGTCGGGAGATCGAGACCATCCTGGGCTAACATGGTGAAACCCCGCTCCCTACTAAAAATCACAAAAAACTAGCCGGGCGACGCGGGCGGGCCTCTGTAGTCCCAGCTACTCGGGAGGCTGAGGCAGGAGAATGGCGAACTCCTCGGGAGGCGGAGCTTGCAGTGAGCTGGAGATCCCCGCCACTGCACTCCAGCCTGGGCGACAGAGGCACTGCCTCAAAAAAGAAACCCTGTCTCTACTAAAAATACAAAAAATTAGCCGGGTGTGGTGGCGGGCACCTGTAGTCCCAGCTGCTCTGGAGGCTGAGTTAGGAGAATGGCATGAACCCGGGAGGCGGAGCTTGCAGTGAGCCGAGATTGTGCCACTGCACTCCAGCCTGGGCGACAGAGCGAGACTCTACCTCGAAAGAAAAAAAACCATTTTTCTGTAGAGATGGGGTTTCGCTTTATTTCCTGGTCTGGTCTTGAACTTCTGGCCTCCAGCAATCCCCTGGCCTCAGTCTTCCAAAGTGAATGGGATTACAAGTGTGAGCTACTGTGCCCAGCCTGTTTTTATTTTTTATTTTTAATTATTATTTTAAGAGATAGGGTCTCCCTCTCTCTGTCTCCTAGACTGGAGAGCAGTGGTATCATTATAGCTCAATGCAACTTCTAACTCCTTAGCTCAAGTGAGCCTCCCACCTCAGCCTCTTGAGCAACTAGGATTATAGACACAGCCACCACACATGGTTAATTTTGTTGTTGTTTTGTGAGACGGAGTTTCGCTCTTGTTGCCCAGGCTGCAGTGCAATGGCATGATCTTGGCTCACTGCAACCTCCACCTCCCTGGTTCAAGCGATTCTCCTGCCTCAGCCTCCCTAGTAGCTGAGATTATAGGCACCCATCACTATGTCCAGCTTATTTTTGTATTTTTAGTAGAGACAGAGTTTCACCACGTGGCCAGGCTGGTCTGGAACTCCTGATCTGAGGTGGTCCACCCACCTCAGCCTCCCGAAGTGCTGGGGTTTCAGGTGTGAGCCACGGCACCTAGCTTTTTTATTTTTATTTTTTATTTTTTTTTTTAGAGACAGGGTCTCCATCTGTTGCCCTGGCTGGAGTGCAGTGGTGCGATCATAGCTCACTGTCATCTGGAGCTCCTGGGCTCATGTTATCCTCCCATCCCAGCCTTCCAGGGAGCTAGGACTACAGCAACGTGCCATCACACCCAGCTAACTTCTTAGAACAATTTTCATAGAGACAGAGTCTTGCTATGTTGCCTAGGGTGGTCTCAAACTCCTGGCCTCAAGTGATCTTCGTGCTTCAGCCTCCCAAAGTCCTGGGATTACGGGTGTGAGCTACAGTACCTGGCCGAGTCAGTAGCATTAATCTTCAAATCTCTCTCACTTGCTGGGACTCTGCTTTTGTCCTCACTTCTTCTCTGACTCTGATCCTCTGTCTCCCTCTTATAAAGACCCTTGTGATTATATTGGACCCACCCAAATAATTTGCCATAATCCTCTTATCTTAAAATCCTTTACTTTTCCTGGCATGGTGGCTCACGCCTGTAATCCTGGCACTTAGCGAGGCTGAGGCTTGAGGTCAGAAGTTCAAGACCAGCCTGGGCAATATATCAAGATCCCGTCTCTACAAAAAAATCTAAAAAATATCCGGGTGCAGGCCAGGTGCAGCGGCTCACGCCTGTAATCCCAACACTTTGGGAGGCTGAGGTGGGTGGATCACCTGAGGCCAGCAGTTCAAGACCAGTCTGGCCAACATAGTGAAACCCCGTCTCTACTAAAAATACAGAAATTATCCAGGTGTGGTGGCGCATGCCTATAATCACAGCTACTCGGGAGGTTGAGGTGGGAGAATCGCTTGAACCTGGGAGGTGGAGGTGGCAGTGAGCCGAGATCATGCCATGGCACTCCAGCCTGGGCGACAGAGTCTGACTCCATCTCAAAAAAAAAAAAAAAAATAGGCCGGGCGCGGTGGCTCAAGCCTGTAATCTCAGCACTTTGGGAGGCCGAGACGGGCGGATCACAAGGTCGGGAGATCGAGACCATCCTGGCTAACATGGTGAAACCCCGTCTCTACTGAAAAATACAAAAAAATAGTCGGGCGAGGTGGTGGACGGCTGTAGTCCCAGCTATTCGGGAGGCTGAGGCAGGAGAATGGCGTAAACCCGTGAGGTGGAACTTGCAGTGAGCTGAGTTCCGGCCACTGCACTCCAGCCTGGGCGACAGAGCCAGACTCCGTCTCAAAAAAAAAAAAAAAAAAAGAACAAAACAAACAAACAAAAAACCAGGCTGAGTGCAGTGGTTCACACCTAATCTCAGCACTTTGGGAGGCTAAGGCAGGCTGATCACCTGAGGTCAGGAGTTCGAGACCAGCCCCTGGCCAACATGGTGAAACCCCATCTCTACTAAAAATACAGAAAAATTAGCCAGCTGTGGCGGTGGGTGCCTGTAATCCCAGCTACTTGGGAGGCTGAGGCAGGAGAATCATTTGAACCTGGGAGGTGGAGATTGCAGTGAGCCGAGATTGCACCACTGCACTCCAGCCTGGGCAACAAGGGCGAAACTCTGTCTCAAAAATAAATAAATAATAAAAGAAAAAAGAAAAAAAAAAAGGCAAATGAAAAGTCTATATACGGCCAGGCGCAGTGGCTCAAGCCTGTAATCCCAGCACTTTAGGAGGCCGAGACGGGTGGATCACGAGGTCAGGAGATCGAGACCATCCTGGCTAACATGGTGAAACCCCGTCTCTACTAAAAAATACAAAAACTAGCTGGGACCACATGGCGCCCGCCACCTCGTCCCGGCTACTCGGGAGGCTGAGGCAGGAGAATGGCGTGGACCCGGGAGGCGGAGCTTGCAGTGAGCTGAGATCTGGCCACTGCACTCCAGCCTGGGCGACAGAGCTAGACTCCGTCTCAAAAAAAAAAAAAAAAAGTCTATATACTTCTGAGTAGTTAAGTGCCTTGTGCAAAGAACGAGGAGGAACCCAACCCAGATCTATTCACTATGCTGCTACCTAAGTCCTTTGTATTGCTGGTCTACCACCCAGTGCTGTGCTGTGCTGGGCCTGCTGAAGTTGCTGTGGGCTAATGTCCATGCTGCTTGCCTCATGCCTCTCCTTACTCCTGGCTGCAGGGTCTAGCAAGAAGACTGGGGCTCCAGCCTGGGTCTGGTGGTCTAGCACAGAGTGGTGGACATTACTGCTTGGCTCTCCACGTGTCCCCGCTCACCTACCCTTGCCCCTGGCTTGTCTTCCTAATGCAGAGGCTGCAAAAAAACTCCTCCAAACCCTACATTTCCCAGATGCCTTTGCAGCTCCGTTTTTGGATGCAGAATGGGTTCTACCAATGAGAAATGCTCATGAGAGATTTAGAAAGTGGAAGCGAGGCAGTGTGGGCGTGTGCATATGTCTTGCTGAGAAGCAGGATTGTGGAGCTATACATTTTATTTTCATGAATTTGTGTGCTTTGTTGGACCCATTTCCAGGTCATAGTTCTGGTAACTGCCTCTTTTTTCTCCACCTTTCTCCCTATACAGGGGAGCTGCTCCTTGGTGACCCATTTCCATGGTGTCACAAGGGTCCTACCTACTCCGGGGCTGCTCAGTCTGTGGTCTTATTCACACATCTTTAGCATCTCCTGAGAGCTTGTTAAAAATGCGGAGTTTTGGGCCCCACCCCGGACCTACTTACTGAATCTGAAACTGTGAGGGGGTGGGACTGAAGAAGCTGTGCTTTAGCAAGTTGTTCTACCGATTCTTTTGCACAGTAAAATTTGAGAAGCCTACGGCCCACTCTCTCAGCGTCTTCCAGTGATTTCACAAGCACCATCAATTCTTGTATTAAGTTCTTTTCTGCTTAATATACCTAGAATGGTCCCCACATGGAACTCCGGCTGCCCGTGTCGGGGTTCTAGAGTTAAACTAGTAGGGTTTGAATTCTAGCTCACTGTTTAATAGCCATGTGACCATGGGCAAGTGACTTTGTGTGGTAAATTGTAATTTTTTCCTACCTTCCTTTTTTCCTTCCTTCTTCCCTTCCTCCCTTCCTCCTTCCCTCCCTTCCTCCTTCCTTCCTTCCTTCCTTCTTTCCTTCCTTCCATCTTGCTTTCCTGTCTTCCTGCCTTCTTCTTTCCTTCCCTCCTTTCTTTTCTATCTTTCTTTTCTTCTTTTCTTTTTCTTAAGACAGAGTGTCACTCTGTTACCCAGGCTGGAGTGCAATGGCACGATCTCAGCTCACTGCAACCTCCACCTCCCAGGTTCAAGCGATTCTCCTGCTTCAGCCTCCCGAGTAGCTGGGATTACAGGTGTGTGCCACCATGCTCAGCTAATTTTTTGTACCTGTAGTAGAGATAGGGTTTCACCATGTTGGCCAGGCTGGTCTTGAACTCCTGAACTTGTGATCTGCCCGCCTTAGCCTCCCAAAGTGTTGGGATTATAGGCGTGAGCCACCGCGCCCAGCCCGCTTCCCTTCCCTTTCCTTCCCTTTTCTCCCACAGTGTCTCACTCTGTCACCCAGGCTGTAGTGCAGTGGTGCAATTACAGCTCAGCCACTGCAGCCTTGACCTCCTGGGCCTGAGTGATTCTCCCACCTTGGCCTGCTGAGTAGCTGGGGCTACAGGTGTGCACCACCATAGCCAGTTATTATTATTATTTTGTATTTTTTGCAGAGATAGGGTTTTGCCATGTTGCCCAAGCTGGACTCAAACTCCTGGACTCAAGTAATCTGCCCACCTTGGCCTCCCCAAATTTTGGGATTACAGGAGTGAGTCACCACACCTGGCCAAAAATTTGTAATTTCTAAAGATGGCCATGGCTCTATTGCTCTCCCTACACGCTCTTCTAGAATCTTGCCACTCTACCATCAAGAGCTGCAGTGTGGGCCGGGTATGGTGGAACATGCCTGTAATCCCAGCACTTTGGGAGGCCAAGGCGGGTGGATTACCTGAGGTCAGGAGTTTGAGACCAGCCTGGTCAACATGGTGAAACCCCATCTCTACTAAAAATACAAAAATTAGCTGGGTGTGGTGGCGGGTGCCTGTAATCTTAGCTACTCAGGAGGCTGAGGCTAGATAATTGCTTGAGCCCAGGAGGCAGAGGTTGCAGTGAACCAAGATTGCACCATTGCACTCCAGCCTGGGCGACAAGAGTGAAACTCTAACAAAACAAAACAAAACAAAACAGCTGGAGTATGGACCAGGTGTGGTGGCTTATGCCTGTAATCCCAGCACTTTGGGAGGCTGAGGCAGGAGACTAGCCTGGGCGACATAGTAAGACCCTATCTCTAATCTCTACTAACAATAAGAAAAAGCCAGATGCGGTGGCACATGTCTGTAGTCCTAGCTACTCTGGAGGCTGAGGTGGGAGGATCGCTTGAGCCCAGGAGTTTGAGGTTTCAGTGAGCCATGATCACACCACTGCACTCTAGCCTGGGTGACAGAGTGAGATCCTGTCTCAAAAAGAAAAGAGTTAGAGTCTGTACCTCATCCCCTTGAACATGAACAAGCCTTAGTGAGTTCCTCGATGGTGAGTCCTGAATAAGTGACACTGTATGGCTTCTGAAGCTAGGTCATAAAGATGCAATCTATTTTTCTTTTGCATTTACTTCTATCCTGCTCTCTTGGGATGTTTGCTGTGGGGGAACCCAGTGGCCATGTTGTGAGGAAGCTCAAGCAGACTATGGAGAGACTTACATGGAGAGACACTAAGGCCTTTGTTCTCCTTACTCCTGCTGAGCCCCCAGCTGATAATTGGCACTACCTGGCCAGTCAGTTGTGAGCCACGTTGGAAATAGATCCCTCTACCTCCAGCTAAGATGCTCTGGCTGATGTCACGGGGAGCCTAAATGAACTGCCTCACCAATCCTTGCTCAAATTACAGATATGAGAGCAAAATAAATACCTGTTTTTGTCTTAAGCCACTAAGTTTTGGGGGATTGTTTGTTACACAGCAAAAGCTAACTGATATGCTTTTCTCTCTCTAAACCTTGGCTTGGAAGGGATAGAAGCTCAGGCCTTCCAGGGTTGGTGTGAGGCTTGTATGAAATGAGGCATGAGTCAGGCACACGAAAGAGCTTCATGTGGGTGAGCTGTGTTGTTACTCTGGCCGGATTGCCACTTGGGTGCCAGCTGAGGCTGCCATCTTCCTGGCACCCTTCCCTAGAGATTCCCCTTCCTGCCTTCCATATTTGCAAGGTGCTGCACAGAGAACAGCAGTACCTCTGCCACCAAGCACCCGCTCTGTGCCCCTGAGATCTCCTCAAATCCTCAGGAACAATTCTGAGGTGGGTGTGTCAGAGACGTGTGAACCAGAACAACTCCATCTTGAATAGGAGTTTGGTAAAATGAGGCTGAGACCTGAGACCTACTGGGCTGCATTCCCAGATTGTTAAGGCATTCTAAGTCACAGCATGAGATTGGCATAAGATACAGGTCATAAAGACCTTGCTGATAAAACAGGTTGCAATAAAGAAGTCGGCCAAAACCCACCAAAATCAAGATGGCTGCGAGAGTGACCTCTGGTTGTCCTCACTGCTGCACTCCCACCAGTGCCAGGACAGTTTACAGATGCCATGGCAACGCCCTCTATGGTCTAAAAAGGGAGACATGAATAATCCACCCCTCGTTTAGCATATCATCAAGAAATAACCATAAAAATGGGCAACCAGCAGCTCTGGGGGCTGCTCTGTCTATGGAGTAGCCATTGTTTTTTCCTTTTTTTTTTTTTTTTTTTGAGAGTCTTGCTCTGTCCCCCAGGTTGGAGTGCAGTGGTGTGATCTCGGCTCACTGCAACCTCTGCCCCCCAGGTTCAAGTGATTTTCCTGCTTCAGCCTCCCAAGTAGCTGGAACTACAGGTGCCCGCCACCACGCCCAGCTAATTTTTGTATTTTTAGTAGAGATGGAGTTTCACCATGTTGGTCAGGCTGGTCTCTCCTGGCCTCAGGTGATCCGCCCAGCTCGGCCTCCCAAAGTGTTGGGGTTACAGGCGTGAGCCACCGCACCTGGCTCCTTTATTATTTTTGAGACGGAGTGTCACTCTGTTGCCAGGCAGGAGTGCAGTGGCGTGATCTTGGCTCACTGCAACCCCTCTGCCTCCCAGGTTCAAGCGATTCTCCTGCCTCAGCCTCTGGAGTACCTGAGACTACAAGTGCCCACCACCACGCCTGGCGAATTTTTTTATTTTTAGTAGAGATGGGATTTTGCCATGTTGATCAGGCTGGTCTCTCCTGTCCTCAGGTGATCTGCCTGCTCGGGCCTCCCAAAGTGTTGGATTACAGGTGTGAACCACTGTGCCCGGCTCCTTTACTCTTAATAAATGTGCTTTTACTTTATGGACTTGCCCTGAATTTTTTCTTGTGTAAGATCCAAGAACCCTCTCTTGGGGTCTGGATCGGGACCCTATTCCTGTAACAGTTGTGAGAGGATCCTGGGGGAAAACACATGATCCCATTTTACAGGTGGGAAGACTGAGGCTCAGAGAGGGCAAATGGCTTAGTCAACACCTCAGCACTAGTGGTTGGCCTAGCCTGGCCTGTCTGATCCCTCCCCACCCAGAGATGAGATGTCATTGGTACCCTCCTCCATCCTGTAGAGAAAAGCCGGCATTTGCTCTAAGAGAGGAAAGAGGAATTCGGCAGAAACATCCAGGACAACAATCAATTTATTTATTGAGGGCAAGGCAGGGATGCAGGAAGGGAGGGCAGGGGCAACCTCTCCTCCTCATAGGCACCGGGCCTTGTTTCTCTCCCAGATAAGCTAAGGTCGGCAGGGGCTGAGGTGAGGCAGGGAGGACGCATATGGGGCCTGTGGGAGCCAGGAGAAGCTGGGGTCAGAGGTAGGAGCTGGGGCTGTGGGGAGTGGAAGGTGAGGCAAGTTCAAAGGTGAACTGCAGCTCGGAGGGAGGGGTCCAATGCAAACCAGGACTTACAGGTGTAGAGGTAAAATGGGACTCATGGGGGTGAAAGAGAAGTTGGGGTCAGAGGGGATTCAGAGGTCAAAGAGAAGTTGAGGTCAGAGGTAAGAGCTGGGGCTCAGGTGATGGGGTTAAAGGTGAGGCAAGGTCAGAGGTGAAGTGCAGCTCAGAGGGAGGGGTCAAACATAAACCAGAACTTCTAGGTCTAGAGGTAAAATGGGATTCATGGGGGGCAGGGGTCAAAGGTGAAGCAGAGGTCAGGGGTGAAGGAGGACCCGCAAAGTTAAAGGCGCGTTCCCAGAGTCAGGAGGGTGAAGCGGGGCTCCTCCTGGGAATGTCAAGGTTGGAAGAGCTCAAGAGGGTCAAAGATAAATTGGGGCTCAAGGGTCAAAGGGGAGCCAGGGTTGGAGATGAAGTAGCCAGAGGTAAAGCGAGCTCCAAAGGTATTGTTAGGGTCAGGGCCAAGTCTTACGGTTGCGGGGGAGTCAGGCTTGGAGGGAAAGTGGGGCTCCAGGGGTCAGAGATGGGGGGTCTAGGGGGTCAAAGGTCAGAAGCCTCAAAGGGAAAGGTGGGAAGCAATGGGAGCAGCCTAGGCCACCTCCTCCTCCGCCTCCTCCTCGAACTCGCCCTCCTCGGCAGTGGCATCCTGGTACTGCTGGTACTCAGATACCAGGTCATTCATGTTGCTCTCGGCCTCGGTGAACTCCATCTCGTCCATGCCCTCGCCCGTGTACCAGTGCAGGAAGGCCTTGCGCCGGAACATGGCCGTGAACTGCTCGGAGATGCGCTTGAACAGCTCCTGGATGGCCGTGCTGTTGCCGATGAAGGTTGCGGCCATCTTCAGGCCGCGGGGCGGGATGTCGCACACGGCCGTCTTCACGTTGTTGGGGATCCACTCCACGAAGTAGCTGCTGTTCTTGCTCTGCACGCTCAGCATCTGCTCGTCCACCTCCTTCATGGACATGCGGCCCCGGAACACGGCGGCCACGGTCAGGTAGCGGCCGTGGCGCGGGTCGCACGCGGCCATCATGTTCTTGGCGTCGAACATCTGCTGGGTGAGCTCAGGCACCGTCAGGGCCCGGTACTGCTGGCTGCCCCGGCTGGTCAGGGGCGCGAAGCCGGGCATGAAGAAGTGCAGGCGAGGAAAGGGGACCATGTTGACGGCCAGCTTGCGCAGGTCGGCGTTCAGCTGGCCCGGGAAGCGCAGGCAGGTGGTGACCCCGCTCATGGTGGCCGACACCAGGTGGTTGAGGTCCCCGTAGGTGGGGGTGGTCAGCTTGAGGGTGCGGAAGCAGATGTCGTAGAGCGCCTCGTTGTCGATGCAGTAGGTCTCATCCGTATTCTCCACCAGCTGGTGCACGGACAGCGTGGCGTTGTAGGGCTCCACCACCGTGTCCGACACTTTGGGCGAGGGCACCACGCTGAAGGTGTTCATGATGCGGTCCGGGAACTCCTCGCGGATCTTACTAATGAGCAGCGTGCCCATCCCAGACCCCGTGCCACCTCCCAGCGAGTGGGTCAGCTGGAAGCCCTGAAGGCAGTCGCAGCTCTCGGCCTCCTTCCGGACTACATCCAGGACGGCGTCCACCAGCTCCGCGCCCTCCGTGTAGTGCCCCTTTGCCCAGTTGTTGCCGGCTCCGGATTGGCCTGGAGAGGGAAGGGGAGGGGACAAAGCGCAGGCAGTTATGGGGAGCCCCCACCCTCGACCCTGTCTCTCCACCACCTGGAGGAATACTAGTAGTTGTATTCCTACTATTAGTATTCTAGTAGTTGAATACTAGTAGCTATCAAAAATAATAACAATTAGCCAGGTGTTGTGGCAGGCACCTGTAGTCCCAGCTACTCAGGAGGCTGGGGCAAGAGAAACGCTTGAACCTGGGAGGAGGCTGCGGTGAGCCGAGATGGAGCCACTGCACTCCAGCCTGGGCGACGGAGTGAGACTCCATCTCAAAAACACACACACACACACACAACACCCTCCTGCCCCCCACCACCAAAAAAACAAACAAACAAACAAAAAAAAACAAAACCAAGACTGGGCATGGTGGCTCAAGCCTATAATCCCAACACTTTGGGAGGCCGAGGTGGGAGGATTGCTTTGCTTGAGTTCAGCAGTTCAAGACCAGCCTGGGCAACATAGTGAGACCCTGTCTCTAAATACATATATATGTGTATATATATATATTAGCCAGTCATGGTGGTGGCACGCCTATAGTACCAGTTACTAGGGAGGCTGAGGTGGGAGACTGCTTGAGCCCAGGAGTTGGAGGCTGCAGTGAGCTATGATCACACCACTGCACTCCAGCCTGGGAGCCAGAGCAAGACCCTGTCTCTAAAATAAATAAACAACAATAAAAAGATTAATAATTAACATTATTATTATCATTTCCAGGCAAGATCTTGGTATGTTGCCCAGGCTGGAGTACAGTGGTGCAATCATGGCTCATGGCAGCCTTGACCTCCTAGGTTCAAGTGATCTCCTGCCTCAGTCTTCTGAGTAGCTGGGACTACAGGCTTATGCTACCAGATCTGGCTAATTTTTTTATTTTTATTTTTTTGTAGAGCTGGGTTTTTATCATGTTGCCCAGGCTGGTCTTGAACTCCTGAGCTGGAGCAATCCACCTGCCATGGCCTCCCAAAGTGCTGGGATTACAGGCATGAGCCACCATACTTGGCCTGTGTTTTCTTGTTAATCTTGTTGTCTGTAAGCTCACTGTGGAATGCAAGCTCCATGAGGAAAAGAATCAGTATTAGAATATTGGCTGGGCGCAGTGGCTCACGCCTGTAATCCCAGCACTTTGGGAGGCCAAGGCTGGCAGATTGTGAGGTCAGGAGATCGAGACCATCCTGGCTAACACGAGAAACCACGTCTCTACTAACAATAGAAAAAAATTAGCCAGATGTGGTGGCAGGCGCCTGTAGTCCCAGCTACTCGGGAGGCTGAGGCAGGAGAATGGCGTGAACCTGGAAGGTGGAGCTTGCAGTGAGCCGAGATAGCGCCATTGCACTCCAGCCTGGGCGACAGAGGGAGACTCCATCTCGAAAGGAAAAAAAAGAATATTGGCCAGTATTACTGTGAACAGCTAACGTTTTCTTTCACCCCTTGTCTGTTTCCACCTTGGTTCAGCTCCAGCATTGCCCTCCTGGATAAGTTCAGTTCCCTCTGTCCTGGTCCCCTGGCTCCTATCCTCATCCCCCAGTCTGTCCTTTCCACAGTACCCACAAGATGACACCTGAGAGCACCTGAGTCAAGTCCTGTCCCTCTTCTGCCTACAGCCCTCCAGGGCTCCCACCTGCCTTGGGGTCAAAGCCCAAATCCTCCCTGCAGGCCACAAGGCCCTGCCGGACCTGTCCCATCCCCTCCCCTCACTCTGCTTCAGCCACAGTTGTTTCTCCAACTTTCCAGGTGTGGTCCTGCCCTGGGGCCTTTGCACTAGTTGTTCCGGCTGCCTAGAAGGCTTTCCCACCAGGTATTCACACGACTTTTTCCTCACCTCCTTCAGGTCTCAGCTCAATGCCACATCCTCAGAAAAGCCATCTCTGGTCACCCCCACCCTCCTCCTCCCCAGCCTGCTGGTTTGGACTCCAGCTTCTCGGGACTGACAAGACAAACTGTGTGACTTTGGACGAGTGACTTCCCCTCTCAGATCTGTTGGAAGATTTCAAAACATAATGATGCCGTTCTGTGGCCGTGGCCCATAATAGGTCCTTGGGAAATGGCTGGGTGAAATCAACATGAAATGAGATTGGCCAAAAGGATGTGAGTGATTTCAGGAAGACCACAGAGGGTTTGCAGTTGGGCCAAGAGAATCTGTGGTCTCTGGGTGGCCAGGGGGTGGGAGGAGCATTAAAAGTGTGGACTCAGACTGGGCGCGATTGCTCACGCCTGTAATCCCAGCACTTTGGGAAGCAGAGGCAGGTGGATCATCTGAGGTCAGGAGTTCGAGACTAGCCTGGCCAATATGGTGAAACCCCGTCTCTATTAAAAATACAAAAAATTAGCTAGGTGTGGTGGCACGTGCCTGTAGTCCCAGCTACTCGGGAGGCAGGAGAATCGCTTGAATCGGGAAGGTGGAGGTTGCATCACTGCACTCCAGCCTGGGCAACGGAGACTCTGTCTCAAAAAACAAAACAAAACAAAATGTGGACCTAGTAGTCAGACCCTCTGGCTCCTGGCAGCCTCACCGGCTTGTGGTGTGACTTTCTGCGTGTCACCTACTGTCTCTGTGCCTGTTTTCTCACCTGTAAAATGGAAGCAAGAGGCGAAGGGGAGGAAAAGATTCAGAGAGATAGGACAGGTCCTGCATTTAGCACATCTTAGATGCTGGGAGTATTGGAGGCGGGTGGAGCCAGGGCCTGAGGCCAGGGTGGGGACATGCAGCCAGCTGGAGCCAGTAAAGCTTCCCCGGAAGGATGGTCCCAGGGTGTGGACGCCTCGCTATCTTCACATATGCTGTTCCCTCCATCTTAAACATCTTTCCTCCCTTCAATGCCCTTTGGCTAGTCCAAATCCTACTCACATTCTAGACTGCAGATAGTAATGAAAACAATGACAAATGCTTATTTACCTCTTTCTCTGTGTCAGGCATTCTTCTAAATTCTTTACATATATTAATGGCTTTAGGCCTCACTTTTTTTTTTTTTTTTTGGAGACAGAGTTTCACTCTCGCCCAGGCTGGAGTACAGTGTCGTGATCTTGGCTCACCACAACCTCCGCCTCCTGGGTTCAAGCAATTCTCCTACCTCAGCCTCCCGAGTAGCTGTGATTACAGGCATCCGCCACCATGCCTGGCTAATTTTGTATTTTTAGTAGAGACGGGGTTTCTCCATGTTGGTCAGGCTGGTCTCAAACTCCCGACCTCAGGTGATCCACCCATCTCGGCCTCCCAAAGTGCTGGGATTATAGGTGTGAGCCACTGTGCCCACCCTAAGCCTCACTATTCTAATAGTTAGCATTTTAGAATCCCTGTTTTATTTGATCTTTTTAAGAGGTAGGGTCTCACGCCATCATTCAGGCTGGAATGCAGTGGCACCATCATAGGTCACGGCAGCCTCGACCTCCCAGGCTCAAGTGCTCCTCCTACCTTAGCCTCATGAGTAGCTGTGGCTGCAGGTGCATACCACCTCACTCAGCTAATTAGAATTTTTTTCTTTTTGTAGAGACGGGGTCTCGCCATGGTGCCCAGGCTGGTCTCGAACTCCTGGCCTCAAGCTCTCCTCCTGACTTAGCCCAAAGTCCTGGGTTTACAGGCATGAGCCACCATGCCCAGTGAAATCCCTGTTTTAAAGACGAGGAGGCCGGGCAAAGTGGCTCATGCTTGTAATCCCAGCACAGCTGAGTTGAGTGGATCATTTGAGTCCAGGAGTTTGAGACTAGCCTGGGCAACACAGAGACCCACCTCTCTACAAAAACTAAAAAATTAGCTGGATGTGGTGGTGCACTGTAGTCCCAGTTACTTGGGAGACTGAGGCAAGAGGACCACGTGTGCCCGGAGGTGGAGGCGACAGTGAGCCGCGATCATGTGACTGCACTCTAGCCTGGGTGACAGCAGGACAGACAGACCTTGTCTGGAAAAAAAAAAAAAAAAAAAAAAAGAGGATTTTGAGGCCCAGAAAGGCTGAGGAGCCCAACCTAAGTTATCCATCTGAATCAACCCCTGGCTGAGCTTTACTTATTTATCTCCTTTGTGGCCTATCACCTTCCACCAGAATGTGAGCTGCACTGGGGCAGACAGGGAGCTCTGTCTATTTGATTCTTCCCTGTATCTCCAACTTCTAGAACAGGGCCTGGTATGCAGTAAGTGCTCACCATTTGTTGAATGCATGAAGTGGCAGAATTGGGATGTGCACCCAGGCAGTCTGGTTCTGGTTCAGACTGTTGAATTAAAACGCCACCTCCTCCAGGAAGCCTTCCCTGAACCCCTCTCTGTATCCACCCTCCCCAGGGCTCTCACAGTGGCCCAAGGGTCCCCCATCACAGCCCTGGATGCAGGGCTGGTGGCTGATGCCCTGTCCAACCCCTCTCTGGTCTGTGGGCTCCGGTGGTGGCTGTTGACTCAGTGGTGTTAGCAAGAATAAGGAGGTTTTCCAGCCTCTGCTCCCTGCTGGGGGACTCACCAAACACGAAGTTGTCGGGCCGAAAGATCTGACCGAAGGGGCCGGAACGGACAGAGTCCATGGTGCCGGGTTCCAGGTCCACCAGCACCGCTCTGGGGACATAATTCCCTCCTGCAGGGAAACAGATGGAGGGCAGTTTGGTGCGTGCCAGGAACCACAGGCCCCGGTAGCATCCTGTTCCCTCCCAGCTGCCCCTCCCCACCTGGAAGGGGCCTCCTTCGCCCTACCTGTGGCCTCGTTGTAGTACACGTTGATCCTCTCCAGTTGCAGGTCACTGTCCCCATGGTATGTGCCTGTGGGGTCGATGCCATGTTCGTCACTGATAACCTCCCAAAACTAGAGAGAGAGGTGGTCGGAAGAGTTGAGAGAGGGGAAGCCGGCGGCCAGGCGGAAGAGTACCGCCAGCCCCCAACTACCTCCCCAGCTGCCACCTCTCCCCCAGCAAGGTGAACGGGGGACCTAGAGGCATGGTGTCGGGGCGAGGATGAGGCAGCAAGAAGGAGCGGTGGGGGCGGGGTGCAGCCGAGTCAGCACCCAGCGGGGCCGGCTGGTGCCAGCGCACCCAGGCTGCAGCCCGGGGGAGGCATGGGGGTTCTTTGTGCGTGAGGAGGGGACAGTGGCCCAGCTGTGGGCCCAGCTGTGACAGGCGGACAGAAGGCTGGCTCCCACTCTCCGCAGCCTCTTTGTTCCCAGCCTGGCCCTGCCACCCCCACCCCGCGACCCTTCCCCCACGGCCCCTGGGACGCGCTGGCCTCCTGGGGACCTCATTCCTCTCCAAGGCTCTCAGGTTGGGGGGTGCTCCGGGGACCGACCCCGCGCCGCTCCCCGGGGTCGCTGCTTCCTCCCCGGGCCCCGTCCCTCGCGAACCTTGGCCCCGATCTGGTTGCCGCACTGGCCGGCCTGCAGGTGCACGATCTCCCGCATGGCGGTGGCGCTGAGGGTGGACGCGGCGGCGGTGGCGCGAGCGCGGGGAGC
This sequence comes from Papio anubis, assembly GCF_008728515.1. Lineage (NCBI taxonomy): Eukaryota > Metazoa > Chordata > Mammalia > Primates > Cercopithecidae > Papio > Papio anubis. The sequence goes on along the minus strand of NC_044995.1, from coordinate 45,071,936 downwards.
TGCGGCGGCGGCGCGGGTGGAAGATGCGGCGGAGACGGCGGAGCACGGTCCCTGCGCCCCCGGGAGCCGCTATATGAGCGGGCGGGGCACGCGTCACGGCCGGTCACCCTCCCGCTCCGCCCCTTGGTCCCGCCCCGGGATGATAGAGGGGGCTGGGGTGGGGGGAGGTGGTGCAGGGACCTCCCTCCCCAGCGGCCTCCTGGAGGCGTCCGGGACCCCACGTGCTCCGACCCCTGCCTTCTGGGTGAGGCCCCTTAGGGCTCCACCAGTGCCTTCTCCACCGTCCCAGCCCCCAGCCAGGCTTGACCACCCGCAGAAATTGGGCGGAGGAAGGGAGGGGAGCGCCTGGTAAACAGGCATCTGAGAAGTCCTGCCCCTCCCCCTTAGCCTCCACCCTCCTGTCCCAGGCCTTGCCTCAGTTTCTCGGTCCGCAGCCCCTCTTCTCATTCTACTTAGACTGCATTCGCCAGAATCCTTGCATTAACCGCGAGCCCTCCCAGTGGGGCTGGGCTGGGGGCTCCGGAGCGGAGATATGGTTTGCAGGTTGGGTCCCGGAGGGCTTGTCCTGAAGCTGCATAGTAAAACCACGATTTTCCTCCCATGACTGGGTGCAGATGCTGGTGGGCTCCCCTGGTACACCTTTACTGGGCATTGAGCTCGTCCCAGGTGGGTCACCCCCAGCCTGGCCTAAGGAGGAGAGTGGAGGAGTAAGACAGCTGGGTTACATCTTGGGAGGGGATAGTGAGTCGCCAGGGCTGCCTCGCTCTCCCAAAATAACGCCACTCCTCTCCAGTATTATAATATATCTATATCTATATCTATATCTATATATCTACATCTATATCTATATATCTATATCTATATCTATATCTGTATATATCTATATCTATATCTGTATCTGTATATATCTATATCTATATCTGTATCTATATATCTATATCTATATCTGTATCTATATATCTATATCTGTATCTATATATCTATATCTATATCTATATCTGTATCTATATATCTATATCTATATCTGTATCTATATATCTATATATCTGTATCTGTATCTATTTATCTATATCTATATCTATATCTGTATCTATATATCTATATCTATATCTGTATCTATTTATCTATATCTATATGTATATCTGTATCTGTATCTGTATATCTATATCTATATCTGTATCTGTATCTGTATCTATATCTATATCTATATGTCTATGTCTATATCTATATCCTTTTTCTGTTTTTTTTCTTTGAGACGGAGTTTCACTCTTGGTGCCCAGGCTGGAGTGCGATGGCGCGATCTCTGCTGTCTGCAACCTCTGCTTCCCAGGTTCAAGTGATTCTCCTGCCTCAACCTCCCGAGTAGCTGGGATTACAGGCATGTGCCACCACGCCCGGCTAATTTTTTTGTATTTTTAGTAGAGACAAGGTTTCTCCATGTTGGTCAGGCTGATCTCAAACTCCTGACCTCAGGCCATCTGCCCACCTCTGCCTCCCAAAGTGCTGGGATTACAGGCGTGGGCCACTGGGCCCGGCCTATATATATATATATATATATTTTTTTTTGAGACAGAGTCTTGCTCTGTCCCCTAGGCTGTGGTGCAGTGGCATGCTTACAGCTCACTGCAGCCTCAATGTCCTGGACTCAAGCAATCCCCTCACCTCAGCCTCCCAAATAGCTGGGACTGCAGGTGCACGCCATCACACCTGGCTAATTTTCAAGATTTTTTGTAGAGATGGGGTCTCGCTATGTTGTCCAGCCTGGTCTCCGACTCCTGAGCTCAAGGGATCCTCCCACCTCAGCCTCCCAAAGTGCTGGGATTCTAGGCGTGAGCCTGGAATTATATTTTATTCCAGTGTTCAGTATTATAATCTATTACACACCATATGCCCTGCCTCTGCATTTCCTGTAACGTTAGGCATATGACCTTGCCCTGGCGCTCCTCTCTGTATCTGAATGTCACATTTGCAAGCTGGGGTGGTGAAGAAGGCCCACCCTCCAGGGTCTGATGATGCGAGACCCAGTTAAGAACATGGTGCCAGTCTCCCCTTCCACAGATTCAACAATAAATTGTATCTTTCACGAGTCTAACTATTATCAGAGGCTGGACTGGACTTCCTGTGCTGCCTCTCATGTGAAGGTCAGGCCTCCTGGGGCTGCTTCCTTGGGCAGCCTCCAGTCCCACCCTCCCAGGAAGTCTCCTCCTCACCTCCCATCCTTGACTTCCCCACTCAAGGACTTTGGTGTATTGCTGGTGGGGGGTGGGGTAAGCCATCTTGGCCATGTGGTTGGGACGTCACGTTTGCCATGGCCACTAATTTTTTTTTTTTTTTGAGACAGAGTCTTGTTCTGTCACCCAGGCTGGAGTGCAGTGGCGCCATCTCGGCTCACTGCAACCTCAGCCTCCTGGGTTCAAGCCATTCTCCTGGCTCAGCTGCCCCAGTAGCTGGGATTACAGGCGCACACCACCATGCCCAGCTAATTTTTGTATTTTTAGTAGAGACGGGGTTTCACCATGTTGGCCAGGCTGGTCTCGAACTCCTGACCTCGTGATCTGCCCGCCTTGGCCTCCCAAAGTGCCGGGATTACAGGTGTGAGCCACTGCACCTGGCAATTTTTTTTTTTTTTTTTTCTGAGACAGGGTCTTGCCCTGTCATCCAGGCTGGAGTGCAGTGGCATAGTCACGGCTCACTGCAGCCTCAAACTCCTGGGCTCAAGTGGTTCTCCCACTTCAGCCTCCCAAGTAGCTGGGACTACAGGCATGCACCATGCCTGACTAATTTTTGTATTTTTTTGTAGAGATGGTGTCTTGCTGTGTTGCCCAGGCTGGTCTCCAATGCCTGAGCTCAAGCGATCCTCCCACCTCAGCCTCCCAAAGTGCTGGGGTTACACATGTGAGCCATTGTGCCCTGCCCAATGACCACTAAATTTGATTAGTGGTTCTCAACAGTGTGTGTGTGTGTGGGGGGGATGTGGGGGGGCGGTGAGGTTGCCCTCCCAGGGGACACTTGGCAATATCTGAAGATGTTTTTGGTTGCTGTACCCAGATGGGGGCGGGTGTGTGTGTGTGTGTGTGAGACTGTGTGCACTACTGGCATCTAGTGGGTGGAGGCCAGAGGTGCTGCTGAAAGCCCTTCAGTGCACAGGATGGCCCCACCCCAGAGAATGACGCGGGGCCAATGTCAACAGGGTTGAGGCTGAGAAATCCTATGTTAATGATTTCGGGGGAAATTTGTGTTAGCCCCTTCGCTCACACTAGATGCCAGAATAAATTCCAAGGGGGCTAGACCTTATATGGGTTTGATGGGGTGATCTCTTAGCTTCTGTGACTTACATACTCTCTCTCCCCCAACTCAGTTAGTGTGTGTGTATGTATGTTTTTATTTCTTTAGCAAGGCCATTTTTTTTTTTTTTTTTTGAGATGGAGTTTCGCTCTTATTGCCCAGGCTGGAGTGCAGTGGTGCGATCTCTGCTCACCGCAAACTTCGCCTCCTGGGTTCAAGCAATCCTCCCGAGTAGCTGGGATTACAGGCATGCATCACCATGCCCGGCTAATTTTGTATTTTTAGTAGAGACAGGGTTTCTCCATGTTGGTCAGGCTGGTCTTGAACTCCCGACCTCAGGTGATCCCCCTGCCTCTGTCTCCCAAAGTGCTGAGATTACAGGCGTGAGCCACCGCACTCGGTCGCTATTTTTTTTTTTTTTTTTGAGACAGTTTCACCCTGTTGCACAGGCTGGAGTACAATGGTGTGATCATATCTCACTGCAGCCTTGATCTCCCAGGCTCTGGTGATCCTCCCACCTCAGCCTCCCGAGTAGCTGGGACTACAGGTGGGCACCACCATGCCCGGCTAATTTTTGCATTTTTTGTAGAGATGGGGTCTTGCTGAGTTGCCCAGGCTGGTCTCAAACTCCTGGGCTCAAGTGATCTTCCTGCCTGTCAGGCCTCTAAGCCCAAGCTAAGCCATCATATCCCCAGGGACCTGCACTTATCCATCCAGATGGCCTGAAGCAACTGAAGATCCACAAAAAAAGTGAAAATAGCCTTAACTGATGACATTCCACCATTGTAATTTGTTTCTGCCCCACCCTAACTGATCCATGTACTTTGTCATCTCCCCCACCCTTAAGAAGGTTCTTTGTAAATCTCCCCACCCTTGAGAATGTGCTTTGTGAGATCCACCCCCTGCCCCCAAAACATTGCTCTTAACTCCACCACCTATCCCAAACCTATAAGAACCAATGATAATCCACTATCCTTTGCTGACTCCTTTTTCGGACTCAGCCCACCTGCACCCAGGTGAAATAAACAGCCTTGTTGCTCACACAAAGCCTGTTTGGTGGTCTCTTCACACAGACACGTGAGACACTACCTTAGCTTCCAAAGTGCTGGGATTATAGGTGTGAGCCACTGCGCCTGACCAGCAAATGATTTTTTATTTAGTTGCATATTATAGCTCCAATAGGAAAGTAATTTGGCTTAGCACTCTTTACAACTCCAGTACAATCTTGAAGGCATCCTAAGGTTTCACTGACCCACACCTAACAGTGCCTTTAAAAAACCCTCCAAAACCCCTCCCCACCTATACTTCTTTTTTTTGGAGATGGAGTTTTGCTCTTGTCGCCCAGGCTGGAGTGCAGTGGCACGATCTCAGCTCACAGGAACCTCTGCCTCCCGGGTTCAAGCGATTCTCCTGCCTCAGCCTCCCGAATAGCTGAGATTACAGGTGTGCGCCACCAACCTCGGCAAGTTTTTGTATGATTAATGGGGACAGGGTTTCACCATGTTGGCCAGGCTGAACTCAAGCTCCTGACCTCAGGTGATCCACTCACCTCGGCCTCCCAAAGTGTTGGGATTACAGGTGTCAGCCACCGTGCCCGGCCCCTGTGCTACTTAATTTTTTAATTTTTTTTTTTTTTTTTGAAACGGAGTTTCGCTCTTGAGGCCCAGGCTGGAGTGCAATGGTGTGATCTCCAGCTCACCGCAACCTCTGCCTCCCAGGCTCAAGCGATTCTCCTGCCTCAGCCTTCTGAGTAGCTGGGATTATAGGCTTGTGCTACCACACCTGGCTAATTTTGTATTTTTAGTAGAGACGAGGTTTCTCCATGTTGGTCAGGGTGGTTTCGAACTCCCAACCTCAGGTGATCCACTAGCCTCGGCCTCCCAAAGTGCTGGGATTACAGGTGTGAGCCACCGCGCTCGGCCGTGGCCCCTATGCTTCTTATCTTGCTCATGAATATCTGAAAGTTTGAAGATTCTTCCAGCTTTAAAAGCAGTGATGTGGGCTGGGCGTGGTGGCTCATGCCTGTAATCCCAGCACTTTGGGAGACTGAGGCGGGTGGATCACTGGAGACCAGGAGTTTAAGGCTGCCCTGGCCCACATGGCGAAACTCCTGTCTTTACTAAAAATACAAAAACTAGCTGGGCGTGACGGTGCGCACACTTGTAGTCCCAGCTACTCAGGAGGCTGAGGCACGAGAATCACTTGAACCCAGAGGGCAGAGGTTACAGTGAGCCAAGATTGCACCACTGCACTCCAGCCTGGGTGACAGAGAGACCCTCTCTCTAAAAAGAAAAAAAAAAAAAATTGATCTCTTTTTCTGAGGTCCACAAAACCAGGAAAAGGCCTGCTTCCTAGTTGCTGTGCTCTGCCTGTTATCTGGGGCTGGGAGAATGTTTCCACCCTCAATGTGTCCACATCGAGACATTGTTGACATACACCCCAGCTCCTCATACACCCTGAGGGGACAGAGAGAGCCCACTCTGCCTATTATTAATAATAATAGGGCCGGGCGCAGTGGCTCAAGCCTGTAATCCCAGCACTTTGGGAGGCCGAGATGGGCGGATCACAAGGTCAGGAGATCGAGACCATCCTGGCTAACACGGTGAAACCCCGTCTCTACTAAAAAATACAAAAAACTAGCCGGGCAAGGTGGCGGGCGCCTGTAGTCCCAGCTACTCGGGAGGCTGAGGCAGGAGAATGGCGTGAACCCGGGAGCGGCGGAGCTTGCAGTGAGCCGAGATCCAGCCACTGCACTCCAGCCTGGGCGACAGAGTGAGACTCCGTCTCAAAAAAAAAAAAAAAAAATAATAATAATAATAATAGTGCTGTGCAGACCAGATCTATGGCCAGATCTTGTTTTCAAGTGCTTGCTGTGTATCAGCTTGTGTGTGTGTGTGTGTGTGTGTGTGTGTGTGTGTGTGTGTGTATATAAATTTTTTTTTTAAGGTAGAGTCTCACTCTGTCTCCCAGGCTGCAGTGCAGTGGCCCGATCTCAGCTCATCGCAACCTCCGCCTTGGCCTCCCTGTGCTGGGATTACAGGCATGAGCCATTGCACCTGGCCTTGTTTATATTTTACTTATTTATTAACTTTTTGAGACAGAGTCTCACTGTGTCGCCCAGGCTGGAGTGCAGTGGCCTGATCTCGGCTCATCACAACCTCCACCTCCCGGGTTCAAGTGGTTCTCCTGCCTCAGCCTCCTGAGTAGCTGGAACTACAGGCACCCACCACCATGCCCCGCTAATTTTTATATTTTTAGTAGAGATGGGGCTTCGCCATGTTGGCCAGGCTGGTCTCCCAATATGCTGGGATTACAAACATGAGCCGTGGCACCCAGCCAGCTTGTTTATATTTTTAGCTGATGAAACCACAACCTAGGGAGGTAGTTGCTGTTTGTGTGCCCATTCTACAGCTGAGAAAATGGAGGCCCAAGGAAGTTGAGTATCTCATCCGAGTGTCCCATACTGTTGAGGCTGGGAATAGAGTCAAAAAAGCCCCGCATTCCAGGTCCAAAGACCCTGCTTTTATTTATTTATTTATTTATTTGAGATGGAGTCTCGCTCTGTTGCCCAGGCCGGAGTGCAGTGGTGCAGTCTCTGCTCACTGAAAGCTCTGCCTTCTGGGTTCACGCCATTCTCCTGCCTCAGCCTCCCGAGTAGCTGGGACTACAGGCGCCCGCCACCTCGCCCGGCTAAGTTTTCGTATTTTTTAGTAGAGACGGGGTTTCACCGTGTCAGCCAGGATGGTCTCGATCTCCTGACCTCGTGATCCGCCCGTCTCAGCCTCCCAAAGTGCTGGGATTACAGGCTTGAGCCACCGCGCCCGGCCTGCTTTTTGTGTTTTTAGTAGAGTCGGGGTTTCACTATGTTAGCCAGGATGGTCTCAGTCTCCTGACCTCGTGATCTGCCTGCCTCGGCCTCCCAAAGTGCTGGGATTACAGGCCTGAGCCACCATGCCTGGCTGACCCTGCTCTTTATTGCCACAGGATGTTGGAGTTACTTTGTTATTTGATTTTTTTTTTTTTTTTTTGAGGCAGGGTCTTGCTCTGTGGCCCAGGCTGGAGTGCAGTGGTGCGATCTCGGCTCACTGCAACCTTTGCCTCTGGGTTCAAGTGATTCTCCTGCCTCAGCCTCCTGAGTAGCTGGGATTACAGGCGCACACCATCACATCCAGCTCATTTTTGTATTTTTAGTAGAGATGGGGTTTCGCCGTGTTGGCCAGGCTGGTCTCAAACTCCTGACCTCAGGAGATCCACCCACCTTGGCCTCCCAAATTACTGGGATTACAGGCATGAGCTACTGTGCCTGGCCTGTTATTTGATCTTAAAAAAAAAAATTGGGGTGGAGTACAGTGGCTCATGCCTGTAATCCAAGCACTTTGGGAGGCCAAGGTAGATGGATTGCTTGAGCTCAGGAGTTCGAGACCAGCCTCACCAACATGGTGAAATCCCGTCTGTACTAAAAATACAAGAATTAGCCGGGTGTGGTGGCAGGTGCCTGTAATCTCAGCTCCTAGGAAGGCTGAGGCAGGAGAATTGCTTGAACCTGTGAGGCGGAGGTTGCAGTGAGCTGAGATTGCACCACTGTACTCCAGTCTGGGTGTCAGAGTGAGACTCTGTGTCAAAAAAAAAAAAAAAAAAAAAAAAAAGAGGCTGGCAGTCCAGTGGGTTGTCCTTCAGGAGGAAAATGTCGCTGGTGTTGAGGCAGCCGTGTGACTGTCACGTGCTCCGTGGCCTGGGCCTCTCCGTGTCATGTGTCTGCCCAGCACGGTGCCCGGTGTTCCCGGCTGGCTCCGATGTGTGCTGTCAGCTTCCAGCATCGGAATCTGTGCTGTCTTTGTGTACTTGGCCTGTGGGTCACTGGCCCTTTTCCCAAGGTCCTTGCTGCCCCCTCTCCCCGGCCCCTCCTTCCACCTTCCCACCCAGACGGTAGAGTCTGATCTCCTTTTCCTCTGCCCGGGTGGAGCCCAGCCCTGGGCACAGATACAGCCAGCACAGACCCTCTCCAGCTAGAGGCAGCGGAAGACAGAGGGTTGGAGCGGTTACTGTTCTGAGACAGGGATGCTGAATGAGTCTTAAGAGAAGCCCTTTCAACTCCAGGGGCACACACAAGCTCTGTGAAAGCCGTGCCTGGCACTGTCGGGACCAGTTATGGGGTGGGGGGTGGTGGAAGGGGTGGGGGGTGGTGGAAGGGGTGGGGAAGGGGACAATGGAGCATTCTCCGGCCTTGCTGGGCCTCCCGCCACCAGATACACAATGGAGTACATCCCAAAGAAGAATTTGTGTTCAGAATATAAGGATTTCCTAGTGGCTCACGCTGGTAATCCCAGCACTTTAAGAGGCCAAGCAGGGAAGATTGCTTGAGGTCAGGAGTTCAAGACCAGCCTGGGCAACAAAGTTAGACTCTGTCTCTAATTTAAAATAATTAAATAAATAAACTAGAAGGATTTCCCGAGCCAGGCGTGGTGGCTCATGTCTGTAATCCCAGCACTTTGGGAGGGCGAGGTGGGTGGATCATCTGAGGTCAGGAGTTCGAGGCCAGCTTGGCCAACACAGTGAAACCCCGTTTCTACTAAAAATGCAAAAAATTAGCTGGGCATGGTGGCAGGCGCCTGTAGTCCCAGCTACTCAGGAGGCTGAGGTGGCAGAATAGTCTGAAACCGGGCAGGGGAAGTTGCAGTGAGCCAAGATTGCGCCACTGCATTCCAGCCTGAGAGACAGAGCAAGACTCCATCTCAAAAGAAAAAAAAAAAAAAAAAAAGAAAGAAATAGAAAGATTTCCTGGGAGATAGGGAGGGAGGAGGGTTGAGATCAGCTAGGACTGGGGCTGGGATGGGGAGGGGACACTTACTGAACTCCTTCTCCCTACCCACCCCGTTGCCTGGCAGTGAGGACCTCGTCTGGGGCGCCCGGTGCAGGTGTAGCTGGCGTGCAGCTCCTCTCACAGTTTAAGGAGGCCGGATCTGGCAGGCACATGGTCAGAAAGTGGGGCTGCAGGCTCTCCAGGGTCATCTTGGAGATTCCGGTCAGGGAGAGCTGGCCATGTCACCAGAGATAAAGGTGCCCAGCTGCTCGTAAACCACGACCATGTAGGTTTTGCCCTTGAAGGCTGGCAAGCTCGGCTACAGGTTCTGGTTTTGAAAGAAAAATCAATATTGGGGCTCCCAGATCACTAAAGGAAAAAGTCAAGCTGGGAACTGCTTAGGGCAAACCTGCCTCCCATTCTATTCAGTCACCCCTCTGGCTGGGCGCGGTGGCTCATGCCTGTAATCCCAGCATTTTGGGAGGCTGAGGCTGGTGAATCATCTGAGGTCAAGAGTTCAAGACCAGCATGGCTAACATGATGAAAGTCTGACTCTACTAAAAATATAAATAATTAGCCAGGCCTGGTGGCACATGCCTGTAATCTCAGCAACTTGGGAGGCTGAGGCAGGAGAATCACTTGAGGCAGAGGGAGGTTGCAGTGAGCCAAGATCACACCATTATACTCCAGCCTGGGCGATAAGAGGGAAAGTCCATCTCAAAAAACAAAAAACAAGGGCCGGGTGTGGTGGCTCATGCCTATAATCCCAGCACTTTGGGAGGCCAAGATGGGCGAATCACGAGGTCAGGAGATTGAGACCATCCTGGACAACACAGTGAAACCCCGTCTCTACTAAAAATACAAAAAAATTAGCCGGGCGCGGTGGTAGGTGCCTGTAGTCCCAGCTACTCAGGAGGCTGAGGCAGGAGAATGATGTGAACCCGGGAGGCGGAGCTTGCAGTGAGCCAGGATCGCACCACTGCACTCTAGCCTGGGCGACAGAGCGAGACTCTGTCTCAAAAAAATCAAGAACAAAAACCCACAAAAAACAAAAAACAATAAGAACAAAATCCCCCCTCTGCTCACTGAGATACATGCATATCTGATTGCCTCCTTTGGAGAGGCTCATCAGAAACTCAAAAGAATGCAACCATTTGTCTCTTATCTACCTATGACCTGGAAGAGTCCCCTCCCGGCTTTGAGTTGCCCCGCCTTTCCAGACCCAACCAATGTTCATCTTGCATATGTTGATTGATGTCTCATGTCTCCCTAAAATGTGTAAAACCAAACTGTGCTCTGACCACCTTGGGCACATGTGGTCAGGACCTCCTGAGGCTGTGCCACATACACGTGTCCTCAACCTTGGCGAAATAAACTTCCTAAATTAACTGATGGCTGGGTGTGGTAGGTCACGCCTGTAATCCCAGCACTTTGGGAGGCCGAGTCGGGTGGATCGCCTGAGGTCAGGAGTTCGAGACCATCCTGGCCAACATGGAGAAACCTCATCTCTACTAAAAATACAAAAATTAGCTGGGCGTGGTGGTACATGCCTGTAATCCCAGCTACTCCAGAGGCTGAGGCAGGAGAGTCACTTGAATCCAAGAGGCGGAGGTTGCAGTGAGCTGAGATTGCACCACTGCACTCCAGCCTGGGCAACTAAATTGAGACTGAGACCTGCCTCTGATATTTGGGGTTCACATGGACATGAATCATCTCTCCCAGGCTGATGCGCAGGGGCTCTCTAACTGCCCAGTGGGTTCACTTTGTCCTCTGCCCAGATAGAACGAATGTATCAAGACAGGAACATTGCAACAAGAGTTTAATTCATGCCGAGCTGGATGAACAGGCTGGAGTTTTATTTGAATTAATTAATTAATGTATTTATCTATCTATCTTGAGTTAAGTTCTTGCTCTGCTGCCCAGGCTGGAGTGCAGTGGCAAGATCATAGGTTACTGCAGACTCCAACTCCCCGGCTCAAGTGATCCTCCCACCTCAGTCTCCTAGATAGCGTGTGTGCCTCATGTCTGTGGTCTTGCTACTCGGGAGGCTGGGGCATGAGAATCACTCAAACTCAGGAGGCGGAGGTTGCAGCGAGTCAAGATGTTGCCACTGCACTCCAGCCTGAACGAGACTCCATTAAAAAAATTTTTCTTTTTTTAAAGAGAGAGCAACTGGGTGCAGTGGCTTATGCCTGTAATCCCAGCACTTTGGGAGGCCAAGGCAGGTGAATCACTTGAGCTCAGGAGTTCACGACCAGCCTGGCCAACAAGGTGAAACTCCATCTCTACTAATAATACAAAACACTTATGCCAGCTACTTGGGAGGCTGAGGCACTAGAATTGCTTGAACCCGGTAGGCAGAGGTTGCAGTGAGCTGAGATTGCACCACTGCACTCCAGCCTGGGCAACAGAATGAAACTATGTCTCAAAAAAAAAAAAAAAAAAAAAAAGAGGGTTGGCACCATGGCTCATGCCTGTAATCCCAGCACTTTGCGAGGCCGAGGCGAGCAGATCACAAGGTCAGGAGATCGAGACCATCCTGGCTAACATGGTGAAACCCCATCTCCACTAAAAATACAAAAAAAGGCCGGGCGCGGTGGCTCAAGCCTGTAATCCCAGCACTTTGGGAGGCCGAGATGGGTGGATCACAAGGTCAGAAGATTGAGACCATCCTGGCTAACACGGTGAAACCCCGTCTCTACTAAAAAAATACAAATAAACTAGCTGGGCGAGGTGGCGGGCGCCTGTAGTCCCAGATACTCGGGAGGCTGAGGCAGGAGAATGGCGTGAACCCGGGAGGCGGAGCTTGCAGTGAGCAGAGATCCCACTGCACTCCAGCCTACACAGAGCAAGACTCCATCTCAAAAAAAAAAAAAATTAGCCGGGCGTGGCAGCATGTGCCTATAGTCCCAGCTGCTGGGGAGGCTGAGGCAGGAGAATGGCGTGAACCCGGGAGGCGGGCTTGCAGTGAGCCGACATCGCACTGCACTCCAGCCTGGGTGACAGAGCGAGACTCCATCTCAAAAAAAAAAAAAAAAAAAAAAAAAAAAAAAGACACACACACACACACACACACACACACGCACACACACACAAACACAATGAGATACACACAGATGCATAGGCCTAGAATCAGATCCTAGGACAGACATAACCAGACTATCATACATGGTTAGAAACACAATACACGACAGGCGCGGTGGCTCACGACTGTAATCCCAGCACTTTGGGAGGCTGAGGTGAGTGGACCACCTGAGGTCAGGAGTTCTAGAACTGCCTGGCCAACATGGTGAAACCCTGTCTCTACTAAAAATACAAAAATTAGCCAGGGGTGGTGGTGTGCACCTGTAATCCCAGCTACTTGGGAGACTGAGGCAGGAGAATCACTTAAACCCAGGAAGCGGAGGTTGTAGTGAGCCAAGATTGTGCCATTGACTCCAGCCTGGGCGACAGAGCAAGACTCCATCTCCATAAAAAACCCCAAAAAACAAAAAACACAGTACAGACTCGGGTACACACATACTACATACATGCAATCAAACATAACACAGAGATATGCAATGCACCCGCACAGCCCTACAGACAGACCTGGATATGCAACTCAAAAAAAAAAAACCAAAACAGAGCCAATACACAGACCCAGGGAGCTGGCAACACACAGGGATGCTTTGGACACAAAAGCCACACTGTAGGGAGTTTTTTCTGTCATTCACTCAAACACACATTGACCCAGACGCCCCCCACACAGGGACACACACACGACTGCAGTCCACAAGCCAGGGAAGACTGCCTTCCCCCAAGCATCAGACAGAAAAAGTCAGAAGCATCCAACATCGCCCGGCCTTTTTTTTTTTTTTTTTTCTGAGATGGAGTTTCACTTTTGTTGCCCAGGCTGGAGTGCAATGGCGCGATCTTGGCTCACTGCATCCTCCACCTCAGCCTCCTGAGAGCTGGGATTACAGGCATGTGCCACCATTCCCGGCTAACTCTTTTGTAATTTTAGTAGAGACAGGTTTCACCACATTGGCCAGGCTGATCTGGAACTCCTGACCTCAGGTGATCCACACTCCTCGGACTTCCAAAGTGCTGGGATTACAGGCGTGAGTCACTGTGTCCAGTCGCATCCAATATCTTGGTGGTGCAGGAGCTCCAGTGGAGTGGCTGGGGGGGCGTCCTGTTCGAGTCCCCAGGTTTCAGGCGCTGAGAAAGGATTCCTGCTGGGGTGGGGCCATGATCCCATGTGGTGACCTTATCCACTTCGGGGGAGCAGAGGGCGTTGGGATGGGTTGGCCCACCCAGACTAGGCCTCATGGAGGAAGGGTGGGGCGGAGAAACTGAGGTCTCCATAGCTCCTGTTAGTGATTTAGGATACAGCCACCACCCCACACCAGGGGCGTGGCAGGTCTGGGGTGGGGTCTTGGTGGATGTACATGGGGATTATGGGTGAGGGCAGAGCCTGCATGTTTGGAGGGCAGAACGAAAGGGGTGAAGCCTAAAGGAATCAAGGGGCAGAGACCCGCAGGCGGCTGCAGGTCTCAGCGAAATTGGCAAGGGATGAGCATGGCTTGAAAACCTGGAAAGGGAAGAGGGTGCAGGGCTCCGGAAAGGCGGTACCCAGAAAAGGGGCGAGAGTTTGAGACAGGACAAACTCTCAAAGGGGTAGAGGGGCCGAACCTGAGGAGAGGGTGGTATGGACTAAGAAAAGCAGAAAAGTGCCAGGCGCGGCGCCTCCCGCCTGTAATCCCAGAATTTTAGGAGGCCGAGGTGAGTGAATCACCTGAGGTCAGGAGTTCGAGACCAGCCTGACCAATATCGTGAACCCCCTCTCTATTTATTCATAATACAAAAAAAATTTAGATCGGCATGGTGGCGCATGCCTGTAATCCCAGCAACTTGAGAGGCTGAGGCAGGAGAATCACTTGAACCCGGGAGTCAGAGGTTGCAGTGAGCCGAGAGCGCGCCATTGCACTGCAGCCTGGACGACAAGAGCGAAACTCCATCTCCAAAAAACAAACAAACAAAAAAGCAAGAAACGGAATGGGGCAAGAAGTCTCCAGGCCCTATTCCCGGGCCACTAATGATTGGAAAATGGGCGGGGCCTGGGAGAATGACAGGGAGGTGTGAAAGACTGAGGAGTGGGCAGGGCCTAGGAGGCTGATGACAGGGAAGTGGGCGGGGCCTGGAGATAATATTGGGAGAAACTGTGGCTTGGGGAAGGCCTGGAGGGGACGGCAGGGGAAGTGGGCGGGGCCTGGGGAGAATGACAGGTAAGTGGGAGGGACTAAGGAGTGAGTAAGGGCTGGGAGACAAATGACAGATGAAGTGGGCGGAGTCTAGGGAGAATGACAGTAGGGTAGAGGAAGTGAGGGGTGGGCTGGGCCTGGGAGTCTGATTTCTGGGGAAGTGGGCGGTCCTCGAGAGAATGACAGGAAAGTGGGAAGGACTGAGGAGGGGGCAGAGCCTGAGAGGCGAAAGGATGGGTACGTGGGCGGGGTCTAGGGAGAAGCTAGGGAGGTGGGAGGAGGATGACAGCGGAGTGGGGTTTCGGGAGACTGACAGGGGTCAGTCGTGGAAGGGGCGGGCACATCTTTCTCTTGGACCCGCGAGCCAAAGCCACGTTGGTGCTGGTGATCATCCAGGCTGAGCGCTGGGCATTCCCGGTCTCGGGCGATTTCTTGGCGGTCACTTCCAGGCTGAGAGCCATGACTAGGAGACGGCCGTGGGACTGAAGACCTCTCACCCTCAGCACTCCAGCCGCCCCGACCCTGCCCTCGCTGTACCTAGTTGGGAATGCGCCTCCGGGGTCTTCCGCGGTCCGGGAGCCGCACCTGCCGGGTGGAGACGCAGGGCTGGCTGGGGTGCGGGTGTGAGAGGTCTTCGGTTCCACGGCCTCCAACCCATTCCTGCTTCCCAGGTTCCGTTCCCGCGCTCAATGCCCTGCCCGATCCAGTTCCGGCCGCCCCTCTCCCTGCTCCCGCTTCTCCACGCTCTTTCCTTCCCAGACTCTGCAGTGAATACACCCAGTCCGAAACTCCCCGCGCACCTTGGCTCTGGGCCCCGGCTCCGTGCAGCCCTGGACTGGGGCTCCAGGTCCACCAGGGGGCGCCCGCCGCCCAAGCTGGGTATCGCTGCGGAGAAAAGGGGCCCAGAGTGGTTCCTCGGGGGAGGGAGGGGGCGGCCCCCAGACGGAAGGGCCTGCGTTTCCTCTGGGAGGATGGATCTTAGGTGATCTGAGGGGTGAGTCCTGGGTTCCCTGGCGGAGGTGGATCTTGGGTGGTCCTCTGTGGGTAGAGGGTGGAGCTTGGGTGTTCTGAGGAGTCGTCCCTGGGGACTCCTCTGGGAGGGGGGCAGACCTTGGACGGTCTTAGGGTTGGACCTGGACCTCTGTGTATGTGGTTGTGTATGCCCATAACGTGTGTTCTTGCATTATGTCTATGGCTAGCCATGGTGCCTGCCATGTGTATCTATGATTGTGTCTTTGGGTGTCTGTCTCGGTGTGTAACTGTGTATATGTGTGTGTTGTGTTTCTTCATGTCTGTTTTGGTATGCGTGTGATGGTGTGTCTGTGTTGGTGTGTTCTAGTCTTGCTGTGTTTGGTTATATGCCCTGAATATATGTATCTTTACTCTGTCATTCAGGCTGGAGTGTAGCAGCACGATCTTGGCTCACTGCAACCCCTACCTCCGGGGTTCAAGTGATTCTCCCATCTTAGCCTCCTTAGTAGCTGGGACTACAGGCGCTCACCACCACGCCCAGCTAATTTTCTTTCTTTTTTTTTTTGTATTTTTGGTGGAGACGGGGTTTCACCATGTTGCCCAGGTTGGTCTCGGACTCCTGACCTCAAGTGACCCGCCTGCCTTGTCATCCCAAGGTGCTGGGATTACAGGCGTGAGCCACTGCACCCGGTCTGTGGCTAGCTTTGATGGTTGTTGTGTATCTATGATTGTGTGTCCAGGTGTGTGTGTGTGTGTGTGAGATTGTGTGTACGTCTGCATGGTGTGTCTGTGTGTCTGTCTCGGTTTGTGTGATTGTATATGTCCAGAATGGGGGTGCCCTTTGTGTTTTGGTGTCTGTGTGTGTCTAATTGTGTCCCTCCCCGAGGGGAGTTGGAAAGTCCTTTCCAGGTGGTTACCCTGCTGGGATTCCCTTTCTGAAGTTAGTTGACTTCCCAGCACCGTGAGCTGCCTCTTCACACTCTTTGAAGGGGTCCCTGGGTCTGCCCCAAGTCTGCCTGGGTCTTCCCCATCCCTGACTCCCCCTTCCACTGCCCTTAGCAGGGAAACACCATTTCCTGCCTTTGATGTCACTAAGTGCTAAAAGTTTCCTTCCTCCAAATGGCTCTGGCCACTGGTTTCTTTCTGCGTGTGTGAAAGCTGGCCATGATTCTGTGCTTAAAGTTAAAACAAAAAGAATAAAACAAAGCAAACAAAACTAACCCATGGAAAATGCAAGCATGCAAAATCATATACCATGAAACGTCCACATCTTCTCACCCCTAATACCCTCAATTTTTGCATATCTTTCTGAAAAAAAATTTTTTTTTCTTGCTCTGTCGCCCAGGCTGGAGTGCAGTGGCGTGATCTTGGCTTACTGCAAGCTCCGCCTCCCGGGTTCACGCCATTCTCCTGCCTCAGCCTCCCGAGTAGCTGGGATTACAGGCGCCCACCACCATGCCCAGCTAATTTTTTGTATTTTTAGTAGAGACGGGGTTTCACCATGTTAGCCAGGATGGTCTCGATCTCCTGACCTCATGATCTGCCTGCCTTGGCCTCCCAAAGTGCTGGGATTACAGGCGTGAGCCACCACCCCTGGCCGAAATGTTTTATACGAATCTATTTCTGCTCTGAAACCCAAAGCGTGCATTTGGTACATAGCAGCCTGCACCTTGCTTTCGTTTCTTTTTTTTCCTCACTTACTTATTCTTTTAAAGTTTTGTTTTGTTTTGTTTTGTTTCTGAGACAGAGTCTCATTCTGTCGCCTAGGCTGGAGCGCAGTGGCACGATGATCTCGGCTCACTGCAACTTCCACCTCCTGGGTTCAAGTGATTCTCCTGCCTCAGCCTCCCGAGTAGCTGGGATTACAGGCATGCACCACCATGCCTGGCTAATTTTTGTATTTTTAGTAGAGACGGGGTTTCCCCATGTTGGCCAGGCTGGTCTCGAACTCCTGACCTCAAGTGATCCACCTGCCTCAACCTCCCAAAGTGCAGGGATTACAGGTGTGAGCCACCGTGCCCAGCCTCTTTTTTTTTTTGAGATGGAGTCTCACTCTGTCGTCAGGCTGGAGGGCAGTGGCATGATCTCGGCTCACTGCAACCTCCGCCTCCCGGGTTCAAGCGATTCTCCTGCCGCAACCTCCTGAGTAGCTGGGACTACAGGCGCCCGACACCACGCCTAGCTAATTTTTGTATTTTTAGTGGAGACGGGGTTTCATTACGTTGGCCAGGATGGTCTCGATCTCTTGACTTCGTGATCTGCCCAGCTTGGCCTCCCAAAGTGCTGGGATTACACGTGTGAACCACCCTGCCCGGCCGCCCAGGCTCCTTTAAAGGTTTTGTAAGCGATCTGCCCAAAAAAGCAATTACATAAAACAATCAAGCCAAATGTTCAACCTAAAGTTCAAACAGGACAGAGACTCAACCTGATGGTTAAGGCCCATTTCACACTAAAAACCTTAATCTTTGAAAACGTAGAGGAGGCCAAGTCTGAGTGCCTTGTTCTCTTAGCCCTTGGAGATCTCTATCAAGAGATGACTCAGACATGTTTACCGCTTAATTTTTAACTGATTCTGTGAGTAATAATCTGGCAGTTTTCCTTCTGATGACCATTGCAGTTATTTCCATCCTCAACAGTTTTGCACCATATGTTCCTGCCTGCCCGTTGTTTCTATTTTGTTTTTGTTTTGTTTTGTTTTGTTTTGAGACTGAGTCTCTCTCTGTTGCCCAGGTTGGAGTGCAGTGGCATGATCTCGGTTCACTGCAACCTCCGCCTCCTGGGTTCAAGTGATTCTCGTGCCTCAGCCTCCCGAGTAGCTGGGATTACAGGTGCCCACTACCACGCCCAGATAATTTTTGCATTTTTAGTAGAGACAAGGTTTCACCATGTTGGCCAGGCTGGCATAAGCTACCGCGCCTGGACTTTTTTTTTTTTTTTTTAAGATGGAGTCTTGCCCTGTCACCCAGGCTGGAGTGCAATGGCGCCATCTTGGCTCACTGCAATCTTTACCTTCCGGGTTTAAGTGATTCTCCTGCCTCAGACTCCCGAGTAGCTAGCATTACAGGTGTGGACCACCACGCCTAGCTAATTTTCGTATTTTTAGTAGAGACAGGCTTTCACCATGTTGGCCAGGCTGGTCTCGAACTCCTGACCTTGTGATCTGCCCGCCTCGGCCTCCCAAAATGCTGGGATTACAGGCGTAAGCGACCGCGCCCAGTTTTTTTGTTTATTTGTTTTTTCTTTTTTTTTTTTGAGACAGAATCTCTAGGCTGGAGTGCAGTGATATAATCTTGGCTCACTGCAACCTCCGCTTCCCAGGTTCAAGCGATTCTTTTACCTCAGCTTCCTTAATGGCTGGGACTACAGGTACCTGCCACCACAGCTGGCTAATTTTTGTATTTTTAGTAGAGACAGGGTCTCGCTATACTGCCCAGGCTGGTTTTTTACTCCTGAGCTCAGGTGATCCGCCCCCCTCAGCCTCCCAAAGTGCTGGGATTACAGGCGTGAGCCAGCACGCCCAGCCCTGCTTGCTTTTTTGCCCAGACAAGATCAACCCTTGTACACAGTCATGTGGAGGCACCGCACTCTCAGCCCACTGGCAGCAATGATGACGGGTCCTATTGGGCAACTGCTGTATGCCAGGCACTATTCTGGCTCCCTGATTCTGGACAACAGTCCCACAAGGTGGTGACTGGTGTTAGTCCCATTTCATATATGGGGAAACTGAGGCACAAAGAGATGGAGAGATTTCAAGGTCATGTAGCCAGCAGAGGCAGAGCTGGGATTTGAAGCCAAGTGAGTTAAATCCTACGCTATGGTGCTGTTCCACTGGAAACACACCCATGCCGGCATGCATCCTCCTGAGCACACAGCGGAGACACTGTGTATCATGTCGGAGACACTCGGTCCCAGAGTAGCAGGGTGTGTGCCCCAACTTCACAAAGCTCAACTGCTTTGCACAATCATACCTTGCAAGCTGGGAGTGGTGGTTCTCGCCCCTAATCCCAGCACTCTGGGAGGCTGAGACAGGAGGATCTCTTGAGGAAATGTTTTGGTCATTTCTTCAACTTCAGGAGTTCCAGGCCAGTCTGAGCGACGTAGTGAGAATATACCTTGTGACTCTTTTTTTTTTTTTTGAGATGGAGTCTTGCTCTGATGCCGAGGCCGGAGTGCAGTGGCACAATCTCGGCTCACTGCAACCTCTGCCTCGCGGGTTCAAGCGATTCTCCTGCCTCAGCCTCCCAAGTAGCTGAGATGACAGGCACCCGCCACCGCGCCCGGCTAGTTTTTTGTATTTTTAGTAGAGACGGGGGTTTCACCATGTTGGCCAGGATGGTCTCCAACTCCTGACCTCAGGTGATCGGCCTGCCTAGGCCTCCCAAAGTGCTGGGATTACAGGCGTGAGCCACCATGCCTGGCCTGTACCTTGCAGCTCTTACACAAAACCCCAGATGCACACACTCGGGTGCCAGTCCGTGTTTTCCAGAGACCTGGATGTAGCTTTTCCAGCAACTGGAACTCATTTGAACTATGTAATTCCCCTCTCCGTGTCTCTTTCCTCCTTCAACATGTGTAAACACTCCTTCATGACTCAAGATCAATCTCAGGCTGGGTGCTCATGCCCGTAATCCCAGCATTTTGGGAGGCCAAGGCAGGAGGATCACTTGAGCTCAGGAGTTTGAGACCAGCCTGGGGAATATAGCGAGATCCCGTCTCTAAAAAAAAAAAAAAGGCCGGGCCGGGTGGCTCAAGCCTGTAATCCCAGTACTTTGGGAGGGCTGAGATGGGCGGATCACGGTCAGGAGATCGAGACATCCTGGCTAACACGGTGAAACCCCCATCTCTACAAAATACAAGCAAAACTAGCCGGGCGAGGGTGGCGGCACCTGTAGTCCCAGCTACTCGGGAGGCTGGGAGGCAGGAGAATGGCGCGGAACCCGGGAGGCGGAGCTTTGCAGTGAGCTGGAGATCCAGCCACTGCACTCCAGCCTGGCTACGAGCCGGTGACTCCGCTCAAAAAAAAAAAGGAAAAGTCCGGGCGCAGTGGCTCATGCCTGTAATCCCAGCACTTCGGGAGGCTGAGGTAGGAGGATCATGAGGTCAGGAGTTTGAGACCAGCCTGGCCAACATAGTGGAACCCCATCTCTACTAAAAATACAAAAAATAAGCTGGGCTTGGTGGCAGGCGCCTGTAATCCCAGCTGCTTGGGAGGCTGAGGCGGGAGAATTGCTTGAAGCCAGGAGGCAGAGGTTGCAGTGAGTTGAGATCGAGCCACTGTACTCCAGCCTGGGTTACAGTGCATGACTCCATCTCAATAAATAAATAAATAAATAAATAAATAAATAAATAAAGCAAGCATGGTATGGTAGTGTGTACCTGTAGACCCAGCTATTAATACATGGGAGGCTGAGGCAGGAGGATCGCTTGAGCCCAGGAGTTCCAGATCAGCCTGGGCAACATAGTGAGACCCCATCTGTACAAGAAATAATAATAATAATAAAAGAGCTGGGTGTGGTGGCATGTGCCTCTAATCCCAGCTACTCAGGAGGCTGAGGTGGGAGGATCTGGGAGTTCAAGGTTGCAGTGAGCCATGATTATGCCACTGCACTCCAGCCTGGCCAACAGAGCGAGACCCTGTCTTTAAAAAAAATAAGATCCACTTCACTCCATACTTTCCTTCCCTCTTTTCTTCAGTTCCATCTGGTCCCTAGCTCACTCTGTAGCTGTCTGACTCATGCAAATTGCTCTGCTCACACCAGTAATGCTCTGTGAGGCTTTACCTCTGCCCCGGGGTAGACAGAGGACCCAGGCCAGGTAAAAGTTAACACTCAAAGAGGTCACTGGCAACGTGATGGGAGACACACTACAGAGACCCTGAGAGGAGAGGATTTTTGCTAGGAAGCAATCAAGGTGGACTTTATGGGGGAGGCGTCTGTTCACTCAACCTCAGAGGCAGAAGAAGGAGGGGCCCCCTGGCACAGCCTGGGGTGCTGTCCCTTCCAACTACTTCCTGTGCAATCCCTCCCTCAGGGCCTGTGATGGTGAGGGTGGAGAGTGGGGCCCTTCCCCAGTGGGTGAGGAAAACCAGAGCCCACGCTTACTTCGAGGAGACAGCTGAGCACAGAGGTGTGACTCCAGTAAACGTGAGGTGCTAAGAGGGTGACGTTGAGTCTCCATGGTGGGCGGGGCCGCCTGGCTCAGATGTCCCAACCACAGCACGTCACGGCGCTCCCTGACTGCGGCCTGAGCCTTCCCCAGGCGTTGAGGTCTTGTTTCCCTTCCCTGGGGTGCACCTTCAGAACTCCGCCAAGCCCCCCAGCACAGATAGGAGTTCAGACCGGTCACAGTGAGACTTTGGCCAAGAGACCTCACTTTCTGGAGTTTCAATTTCTGTGCCCACGTTTTAGGGACGATGGTATACCACAGAACTGTAGAGAAAATTCAGTGACCATCACAATGACAGGTTGCCTTTATTGAACATTTACTATGTGCTCGGCACAGCGCTCAGAGCAAGCTTTCCACCATTCTTTGAGATCCACTATAATTTCCATTTAACACATCTGAACAATGAGCTGAATCAGAGAAGTGAAGCAGTTTGCCCAAGATCACACAGCAAAAACTCCCACACTCTCTCTTTTTTTCTTTTTCTTTTTTTGAGACAGAGTCTTGCTCTGTTGTCCAGGCTGGAGTGCAGCAGCACAATCTCTGCTCACTGCATCCTCCGCCTCGCGCATTCAAGCGATTCTCCTACCTCAGTCTCCTGAGTAGCTGGGATTACAGGCATGTGTCACCATGCCCAACTAATTTTTTGTATTTTTAGTAGAGACGGGATTTCACCGTGTTAATGAGGCTGGTCTCAATCTCCCGACCTCAGGTGATCCACCTGCCTTGGCCTCCTAAAGTACTGGGATTATAGGCATGAGCCACCATGCCCAGCCTGTCTTTCTTTTTTTATTTTTGTTTTTATTTTAAAGACAAGTCTTGCTCTTTTTTGCCCAGGCTGAAGTGCAGTGGTGTAACCATAGCTCACCGCAACCTGTGCCTCCCCAGGTCAAGCAATCCTCCCACCTCAGCCTCCCTGAGTAGCTGGGACCACAGGTGTGTGCCATGACACCTGGTTAATTACTTTTTTTTTTTTTTTAGACAGAGTCTCGCTCTGTTGCCCAGGCTGAAGTGCAGTGGTGCAATCTTGGCTCACCACAACCTCCGCCTCCCAGGTTCAGGCGATTCTCCTGCCTCAGTCCCCCAAGTAGCTGGGACTACAGGCGTGTGCCATCATGCCTGGCTGATTTTTTTTTTTTTTTTTTTTTTTTTTGAGACGGAGTCTCTTTCTGTTGCCCAGGCTGGAGTGCAGTGACACGATCTCGGCTCACTGCAAGCTCTGCCTCCTGGGCTCACACCATTCTCCTGCCTCAGCCTCCCAAGTAACTGGGACTACAGGTGCCCGCCACCACGCCTGGAGAATTTTTTGTATTTTTAGTGCAGACGGAGTTTTACCGTGTTAGCCAGGATGGTCTCGATGTCCTGACCTCGTGGTCTGCCCGCCTTGTCCTCCCAAAGTGCTGGGATTACAGGCATGAGCCACCGCGCCCGGCCTTTTGTATTTTTAGTAGAGACGGTGTTTCAGGATGTTGGCCTGGCCTTGTTTTTTGTTTGTTTGTTTGTTTTTTTAGAGATGGCATCTTGCTATATTGCCCAGGCTGGTCTTGAACTCCTGGGTTCAAGTGATTCTCCCACCTTGGATTCCTAAAGTGTTGGGATTACAGTCACGAGCCACTGCGCCCATCCCACACAGCAAGAACTCTGAAGAGCTGGAATTGAAGACTCCAGAGACAGCAAACATTGTTCTGAGAAGGACCAGACAGTAACTATTTTGGGCTTTGTGAGCTAGTCAGTCCCTTGTCACAACTCTTCAACTCCACCATAGTGTCAGCAAAGCCACCATAGACAATACGGAATGAAGGGAGGATCACTTGAGCCTGGGAGTTCGAATGAGTGAAGGCCGGGTGTGGTGGCTCAGGCCTGTAATCCCAGCACTTTGGGAGGCCAAAGAGGGTGGATCAGGAAATCAGGAGTGCAAAACCAGCCTGGCCAAGACGGTGAAACCCTGTCTCTACTAAAAATATAAAAATTAGTCGGGCGTGGGTGCGGGTGCCTGTAATTCCAGCTACTCAGAGGCTAAGGCAGAGAATTGCTTGAACCTGGGAGGCAGAGTTTTCAGTGAGCCGAGATCATGCCACTGCACTCCAGCCTGGGCAACAGGGTAAGACTCCATCCATCTCAAAAAAAAAAGACAATACGGAATGAATGAGTGTGGCTGTGTGCCAGGCACACTTTATTTATGGACAGTAAATGGGAAATTCATATCATTTGCACGTGTCAGGAAATGTTATTTTTCTTTTGATATTTTTCCAGATATTCAAAAACAAAAACAATTAAGTGAAAGAATCTTCATTTGCAAGGCTGCACAAAAACTGGCAGTGGGCCATATTCAGCTTTTGGCTGGAAGTTTGCTGATCCTGGCTCTAGAGTGCTCTTAACCTTTATACTATAATTATTTCTCGTTTCCTTTTGTTTTGTTTTTGTTTTTGTTTTTGTTTTTAGAGGTAGCGTCTCACTCTGTCACCCAGGCTGGAGTGCAGTGGTGCGATCCTAGCTCACTGCAGCCTCAGCCTTCTGGGTTCAAGTGATCTTCCAACTCAGCCTCCTGAGTAGCTAGGACTACAGGCGTGAGCCACCATGTCCTGCGGCACCAGTATCTTTAAATCTTTTTAAAATTTATTAAATTTTATTTTTTTTTTGAGACAGAGTCTTTCTCTGTTGCCCAGGCTGGGGAGCAGTGGCGTGATTGTGGCTCATTGCAACCTCTGCCTCCCAGGTTCAAGCGATTCTCCTGCCTCAGCCTCCAGAGTAGCTGAGATTACAGGCTCGCACCACCACTTCCATCTAATTTTTGTATTTTTAGTAGAGGTGGGGTTTCACCATGTTGGCCAGGCTGGTCTCAAACTCCTGGCCTCAAGTGATCCGCCTGCCTCGGCCTCCCAATATGTGGGGATTACAGGCATGAGCCATCGCGCCTGGCCTAGAGTGCTCTTAACCTTTATGTTATATTTCTTTCTCTTTTCCTTTTTTATTTATTTTATTTATTTATTTTTAAAGATAGGGTCTCGCTCTGTTGCCCAACCTGGAGTGTAGTGGTGCAATCATAGCTCACTGCAGCCTTCACCTCCTGGACTCAAGCAGTCCTCCCACCTCAGCCTCCTGAGTAGCTGGGACTACAGGCATGAGGCACCATGCCCAGCAGCATCAGTATCTTTAAATCTTTATTCCTGGCCTGGCGCGGTGGCTCATGTGTGTAATCCCACCACTTTGGGAGGCTGGGGCGAGTGGATCACTTGAGGTCAGGGGTTCAAGACCAACCTGGCCAACATGGAGAAACCTTGTCTCTACTAAAAGGAGGCAGAGGTTGCAGTGAGCCGAGATGGTGCCACTACACTGTAGCCTAGATGACAGAGCAAGACTGTCTCAAAAAAAGGAAAAAAAAAGTCTTTATTCCTGGTTGGTCAGTTTCCTTGGAGAGGAACTTTCTACCTATCCATCTTCTGGATCCTGGATGCGGAGGGAGTAGAGGTAAGCGCTGAGGGCATGTGTGCGTCTTAATTTCAACATTCACATTCCAGGTTCAATGAACACTCCTGTTTCCCACTACCCGCAATTTTTTTTCTCTTTCCAGAAACTCTGCCATTTCCCTTTCTCTCTCTCTCTTTTTTTTTTTTTTGAGACAGAGTTTCACTGTTGTCACCCAGGCTGGAGTGCAAAGGCGTGATCTCCGCTCACTGCAACCTCCGCCTCCTGGGTTCAAGCAATTCTCCTGTCTCAGCCTCCCAAGTAGCTGGGATTACAGGTGTGTGCCACCATGCCTGGCTGATTTTTTTTGTATTTTTAGTAGAGGCGGGGTTTCACCATGTTGACCAGGTTGGTCTTGAACTCCTGACCTCAGGTGATTCACTCACCCAGGCCTCCCAAAGTGTTGGGATTACAGGCATGAGCCACGGTGCCCAGCCCACTTTCCTTTCTGTTTTTTTTTTTTTTTTTTTTTTTTTTTTTGAGGCGGAGTCTCCTCTGTTGCCCAGGCTGAGTGCTGTGGCGGATCTCAGTTCACTGCAAGCTCCGCTCCCGGGTTCCACGCCATTCTCCTGTCTCAGCCTCCCGAGTAGCTGGGACTACAGGCCCGCCCACCTGCGCCCGGCTAGTTTTTTGTATTTTTTTAGTAGAGGCGGGGGTTTCACCCGTGTTAGCCAGGGTGGTCTCGATCTCTGACCTCGTGATCCACCGTCACCATTCCAAGTGCTGGGATTACAGGCTTGAGCCACCAGCCCGGCCTTTAAACAGAGTCTTGCTTTGTCGCCAGGCTGGAGTGCAGTGGTGCGATCTTGGCTGACTGCAATCTCCGCCTCCCAGGTTCCAGCAATTCTCCTGCTTCAGCCTCGGTAGCTGGGACTGGCTGATGAAATGCCCTGCTCAGGTAATTTTTTGTACTTTTTTAGTAGAATCTTGGTTTCACCCGTGTTAGCAGGATGGTCTCAATCTCTCAATCTCTTGACCTTGTGACCCACCATGTAGCCTCCCAAAGTGCTGGGATTACAGTCGTGAGCCACTGCCCCCGGCCTTTCCTTTCTCTTAAGGAAAAAAAGCAAAAAACCCCAAAACTGGACGCAGTGGCTCACACCTGTAATCCAGCACTTTGGAGAAACAGAGCAGGAAGGATCATTCAGCCCAGGAGTTAAAATTCAGCCTGGGCAACATGGAGAGACTCTGTCTCAATTAAAATATAAAATAAAATATCCTGTGTGCATTCACTTAGGAAAAAATGCAATAAAATAAAATAACAAATAAAAAAGAATAAAAAAGGGCCTGGCATTTATGTGCTCCCACCAAGGTAGCTCACTTTATAATCCCAACACTGTGTGAGATCCGAATGTGGATCAGTTGAGCCAAGAGGTGGACTGAGCAATATGGTGAAATCCCATCTCTTCAAATAATACTAAATTAGCTGAGCATCGCGGTGCGTGCCTATAGTCCTAGCTACTTGGGAGGCTGAGGTGGGAGGATTGCTTTAGCCTGGCGGTTGAGGTTGCTGTGAGCTGTGATTACCCACTGCCTGGGTGACAGTGTGAAACCCTGTCTCAAAAAAATAAAAATGATTTAGAAAGGGCCAGGTGAGGTGGCTGTTACCTGTAGTCCCAGCACTTTGGGAGTCTGAGGCGGGAGGGTCACTTAAGCCGAGGAGTTCGAGGCTACAATGAGCCGTGATGACAGCACTGCACTCCAGCCTGGACAACAGAGTGAGATGCTATTATTTTTGAGACAGAGTCTTGCTCTGTCACCAAGGCTGGAGTGCAGTGGTGCAATCTCGGCTCACTGCGACCTCCACCTCCCGGGTTCAAGTGATTCTCCCGCCTCAGCCTCCCAAGTAGTTGGAACTACAAGCATGCGCCACCACACCCAGCTAATTTTTGTAGTTTTTTTTTTTTTTTTTTTTTTTTTAGTAGAGACAGGGCCTCACCATGTTGCCCAGGCTGGTTTTGAACTCCTGAACTTAAGGGATCCACCCACCTCAGCCTCCCAAAGTGCTGGGATTACAGGCGTGAGCCACCAGGCTGGGCCGAGAACCTATCTTAAAACAAAAAATTCCTTCTCTGATTCTATCTTATGGAAAGTGGAGAGGAGCTCATGTCCCTTCCGCATTTTTTTTTTTCTTTTTGAGATAAGAGTCTCACTTTGTCACCCAGGCTGGAGCGCAGTGGCACGATCTCCATCTCGGCTCACTGCAATCTCCGCCTCCCGGGTTCAAGCGATTCTCTTGCCTCAGCCTCCTGAGTAGCTGGGATTACAGGCACCTGCCATCACGCCTGGCTAATTTTAGTATTTTTAGTAGAGATGGGGTTTCACCATGTTGGTCAGGCTGGTCTTGAACTCCTGACCTCAGGTGATCCACCTGCCTCAGCCCCCCCAAAGTGCTGGGATTACAGGCGTGAACCACCGTGCCCTGCCTTCTTCCGCAAATTTATCTATGGCAAACTTCTGTATTTTAGCTGCCATCCACCACGTTGTTCATGGTTGAGGGGATTCACCAACAAGTAAGTCTTGGGGGTGGTGGAAATCTAAGGAAACTCACCTTTCCATTCTGCTGGCTTGTAATTTTTTTTGGTTTACGAACAATTGCTTAAGTGTCACTACAGTGAAGTTTCAGGAGACAGTGAAAGCAGAGGCTGGTTCAGTTTGTCACCTTGACCCGGAAGGGATGGTATATAGGGAGACATGAGTGGTAAGAAGGTGTCTGGCAGTTGCAGATCTGGGGAAAGAATGTTCCAGGCCAAGGAACAGCAGCTGCGAAGGAAAAACGTGGGCACAAGTGGCATTCTCAAACTTACGGGCCATCAGAATCTTCTAGAGGACGCCCCCTCCAGAGAGTTTCCGGGTGCTAGAATTTGCATAGCTAATTGATAGTGGCCCTGTTGCTGGGTTGGGCCTCACACGTGGAGAACCCAAACCGTATATAGGAAGTGTTTAGCATTTGGTAATAATGTTCCTTCAACACTAGCCAGTATCATTATTGTTTTCTCTGTAATCCCCCAGGGAGGCCCAATACAGGATCAGACACAGTGCTGACATCGGAAGATACTTGTTCTGTTGCGTGAGAAGTCTCCCTTATGACTGGGCACGGTAATGCATGCCTACACTTACAGCGCTGAGAGGCCAAGAGGGGAGCAACGCTTGAGTCCGGGAGTTTGAGACCAGCTGAGCAACATAGCAAGACCCTGCCTCTATAAAAAAGTAAAAAATTTAAAACAATTGGTAGGCATGGTGGTATGTGCCTGTAGTTCCAGCTATTCAGGAGGCTAAGACGGGAGGATGGCTTGAACCCAGGATTGGAGGCTGCAGTGAGCTATGATCGTGCCACTGCACTCCAGCCTGGGCAACAGAGCTGGTATCTGAAAACAAAACAAGTCCCTTTATTTCATGGGCTGTTGACTCCTGCTAGCAGAGGGATAAAAGGTGTGGTCTACCCTCCCATCTCCCGTGGGGCTGGGAGACGGGAAGGGAGTTGGCTAGTGTGGACCCACACTGGTCTGGGCAGACCAGGACTTCAACACCAGCCAAGGGCTTTCCCCGGGTCACCTCCCTCTCCATCTACGAGTACTTCCTCTTTTGGGGCTAAGTTTTCACTGCTTTTTGGCCCATCCTCCCAGCCCCGGATTGGCCGCCTCCAGCAGGCCAGAGCAGATGGGAAATGTGAGTTTCCTCCAACTCGCTCCACACTCTCTTTCTTGCAAGGGGAATTTCTCCACCTGGACTCTCCGAGCTTCTGCTTATAGGGTCCCGAGGGGCTCCTGCCGGGAAGCATCCAGTGGGTGGGTGGGGGCAGGCCAGGGAAGGCCCAGGGATCCTGGGAAAGGTGGGCAGGAGGGCTGAGCATGACACTCAGGGTTCCATTGCGGGGGTTGGGGCTTGGGGGCAGGTGCTCCAGGAGTGGGGGTGGTTGAGGCCTGGCTGAAGCCCGACCCTTCTTAGGAAGTGCTGGATGTGGGGGCAACTGGGGGAGTCCTAGTGATGGGAGGCTAGGGGGTGCTGAGAGGAGGGGAAGGAGACAGAGACTAACAAGGAAAAGGAGAGAGACAGGGAGAGATAGAGAGTCAGAGACAGAGGGAATCAGAGACAGAGAGAAACAGGCAGAGAGACAGAAAGAGAGAGAGCCAGAGACATACAGAGACAGGGAGAGACACAGAGACGCATAAAGAGAGGGAGCCAGAGACAGGGAGAGGCAGAGACAGAGAGAGATACAGAGAGAGATAACAGAGGCAGAGGCAGAGAGACAGAGACAGAGATAACAGAGCCAGAGATAGGGAGAGTCAGAGACAGAGAGACAGAGATAGATAAAAGAGCCAGAGACAGGGAGAGAGAGAGAGAGAAAGACGTTAACGGGGAGACACACAGAGCAAAGGAGACTGAATCAGCAAGAGACCCACAGAGATACCGGGAAAGAGCGGCAGAGAGGGAGAACCAGGGCAGTGGAGACACAGCAGGCAGAAAAGAACCTGGGGCCGAGCTTGGAAGGCCGGAAACGCAAAGGAGAGCGAAAGGCGGAGACAGATCCGAGTGGAGAAAATTCCGCAGAGTCACGGGGGCAAGGGGAAAGGCTCTGGGCTGGGAAGGGGCGTGGCCGCGGGCGGAGGGGCGTGGCCGTCGGCCGCGGGCGGAGGGGCGTGACAGTCTATAAAAGGCTGCGCGCTGTGTCTGCCGGCAGTCTCCGGTCGTCGGTCATGGAATGCGCCTCTGACGCTGCCCTGGACCCCGAGGCCCCTTGGCCTCCCGCGCCCCGCGCCCGCACCTGCCGCCTGCTGCCCTGGGCTCTGGTGGCCGTGCTGCTGCTGCTCGTTGCCGCCTGCACCGTCTTCCTCGCCCGCCCCTGGGCCGTGTCCGGGGCTCACGCCTCGCCTGGCTCCGCGGCTAGCCCCAGACTCCGCGAGGGTCCCGAGCTTTCGCCCGACAATCCCGCCGGCCTCTTGGACCTGCGGCAGGTGAGACGTGCCCCGACCCTCGGTAGCTGGTCTCGCGGGAGACCCCTACCGTCCCCTGTGGGACTCCCTTCTCCCTCCCGCACCCCCAGGGACACCTGTTCTACACTCCCGGCCTAGGAGAGGAGACTCACAGGGGCTCCCATTCTCCATCTAGCATCGAGGCGGGGCGAGGGGGCACACCTTTCATCGCTCACCCCTACGAGGCCTCATCAGTACCCCAGGCCGGGGGTGGGGAGGAGACTGCCCAACAGTTCTTTTTGGACCCCCCAAGGGTCTCCTTCTTCTTCTAGCCCGGGGGGCGCCCCTTTTATCCTGCGTCCGCTAGGAGACCCTATCTGTATCCCGGACGGGGGAGAGGGGACCCCGACAAGTTCTTTTTGGACCTCTAAGGGCTCTCCTTCTCCGTCTTGCACGGGAGAGCACCCCTTTCATTCCACATCCCCACGAGACCCCATTAGCACCCCAGGCCAAGAGGAGGAGACCCCCACCGTCCTCAACCCCCCAAGGACACGTCTTCTGCAGCCCGGGTCGGAGAAAGGCTGGCTTCTCTCCTCCATGTGGCACTGGGTGGGGGCACCCCTCTTCATTCCGCATTCCCAAGGCACCCCATCTGCACCCTGGAAGGGAGACCCTCCGCGGTTCTCCAACCCTCGATAGCCTCCTTTCTCTATGTAGGACTTAGGACATAGAGGGCACCTCTTTTTACCCGGCAACCTCACAAGATCCGCATCCCTGCGGGGGAAACTTTTCCATCCGCGATCCGAGGGGGGCACT
This sequence comes from Papio anubis, assembly GCF_008728515.1. Taxonomy (NCBI): domain Eukaryota; kingdom Metazoa; phylum Chordata; class Mammalia; order Primates; family Cercopithecidae; genus Papio; species Papio anubis. The sequence continues at coordinate 45,041,280 of NC_044995.1, read as the reverse complement.
TCCTCTTTATCTGGGACCACCAGGGAGACCCCCAGTTCCTTTGCTAACTCCCAAAAAGCCTTATCCCCAACCGTTGAGGTATCCCCCTCTCCCTTGCAAGACCCCCAGGGGAATCCCGCAGGGGGGCTGGAAAGAAAAGGGATCTCTTTTCCCTCCTGAATTCTCGGAGGTCTGTCCTTGGGGCAGGTTGAGCCACCAGTTTCTTGTGTGTGTGTTCATGTGTTTGTGTGTGTGTTTGTGTGTTTGTGTGTGTGTTTGTGTGTGTTCCTGTGTGTGTGGTGTGTTTGTGTGTGTTCGTGTGTTTGTGTGTGTTTGTGTGTGTGTGTTTATGGTATGTTTGTGTGTGTTTCGTGCTTGTTTGTGTGTTTGTGTGTGTGTTTATGGTGTGCTTGTGTGTGTTTGTGTTTGTGTTGGAAATTGTGTTATTGTATTGTTTGTAGGTGTGTTTGGTATTGTGTTAGATTGTTTGTGTGTTTGTGTGTGTGTGTTTATGGTGTGTTTGTGTGTGTTTGTGTTTGTGTGTGTTCGTGTGTGTGTTTGTGGTGTGTTTGTGTGTGTATTCGTGTGTGTTTGTGGTGTGTTTGTGTTTGTGTGTGTGTTCGTGAGTGTGTGTTCTCAGTGTTCTTTAGTTGGAAGGGAAGGGAAGCGTAGGCTTCAGGTCTGCACAGACCCTGGGGACCCTGACAGCTGAAGTGAGTGGAGACAGAACCTCCATTTTCTCGGGGAACCCCCATCCACCTTCCTTCTTTCCACTTTTAACAGGGCATGTTTGCGCAGCTGGTGGCCCAGAATGGTGAGTGTCCTGCGCCACTTCCGGTCCCTGGCCCCTCCTGGGGATACTAAGAAGGGGGAACACCTGGAGAGTGGGGCTCTGCCGCCCACCCACTCTGACCCTCGACCGCTGCCTTCTCTGAAAGCTGCCACTTCACCTCTTTGAACGCCACCGATCCCTCTTTCGTCCCTCTTTCTGACTTGCCCTGACTCTCTGGATACCATGGCCTCCCCATCAGACCCCCATCTGGACCCACCTGGGACCCCTGCCCTCTCAGAGTTGGGGCTTGACGTCCCCAACCCCCAGCCTGGTTTTGTGTCTCTGGCCTCCTTCTTTTCCAAACCCTCCTCCCTGTTGCTTTTCTTCCCTCTTTCCTGCCCCTTCCCCACTCCCCCAGCCTCTCTTCCCCACCTCTTCTCCTCCCCCAGAGCCTCCTCCCTACTCCCATTCTCTCCCCCATCCCCAGGCCCTCCTCCTCTCCCCTTCCCCTCCCCTAGACCCTCCTCCCTGTCTTTTACCCTACCCCTTCCCCAAACCCTCCTCCTCAACCCCATCCTCTCCCGGTTTCCAAGACCCTCCTCCCCACACCTTCGCTCTCCCTCCGGAGCCTCCCTTCCCGTTGGAGACCTCTTCCCCCTTCCCCTCCCATTCTAGAGACCCCCTTCTCCCTTCCCCTCCCATTCTAGAGACCCCCTTCTCCCTTCCTCTCTCCCTCCAGAGACCCCTTCCCCCTTCTCCTCCCCTCCAGAGACCCCTTCCCCCATCCCTCCCCCTCCAGAGACCTCTTCCTCCTTCCCTCCAGAGACCCCATCCCCTTTCCCTCCCTACTCCAGAGATCCCCTTCCCCTCTTTCCCTCCCCCTACCCAATACTCCTCCCTACCCCTTCCCCTCCCAGTCGAGAGACCCCCTCCCTGCCATCTTCTCTCCTTGGTGTTTCCTTCTCCCTAACCCCTCCTCCGCCCCTTCCTCCTCCCTTTTCCTTTCTTTGAAGTCCTCTCTTACTAGGTCCTCTGTCCACCCCTCTCAAAGTTCCCTTGATTCCCTGATGGATCCTTCCTCTAGAACTTCCCCCTTTCCTAACGACCTTCCCTCTCCCTCCCAGCTCCCTCCCACCCTCCCTCTCCACCTCTCCTCTCCCCTTTCCTGCCTTCTCTCCCTTCTCCCCCATCTCCATTCTGTCTGGGATCTGCTGCTCCCTCCAACCCCCTCCCTGCCCTCTCCAGGAGTCCCCTTACCCCTCCCCAGGCCTCTTCCAGCCAGACTCGCCCGGCCTTTTGCTTTTCACCCCCTCCTCCTCTTCCTGAAAGTCTCCCCCTCCCCGCAACCGCATCGCTCCTTCCCCACCCAGCCTGTTGGAGTTCTGCCCTGTCCTGACTCTTGGCCTTCCCCCTGGATTCCCTTCCTCTGTTCTATCCCCTTCTTTCCCTTCCCCAGCCCTACCCCCGCTCAAAGTCCAGTCCCCTACGACCTCAGTCTCCTTCAATCAGCCGCCCCCCACCCTCAGCTCCTCCCCCCACGCTCCCCTGCCCCACTCCCCGCCCCACCATTCCCCCTTTCCCCCCCCCCCCCCCCCCCACCCCGCCTCCCCTCGACCCCCCCCCACCCTTTCATTTCTCCCAGAGCTGCGCTGTCCTGCTCGGTGGCCATGCCCAGCTGTGTTGGGACAAGCTCAGCTAAACTAAGTGCATCCTCTCCTCCCACAGTTCTGCTGACCGATGGGCCCCTGAGCTGGTACAGCGACCCAGGCCTGGCAGGCGTGTCTCTGGCGGAGGGCCTGAGCTACAAGGAGGACACGAAGGAGCTGGTGGTGGCCAAGGCTGGCGTCTACTACGTCTTCCTGCAACTAGAGCTGCAGCGCGTGGTGGCCGGCGAGGGCTCAGGCTCCGTTTCGCTTGCGCTGCACCTGCAGCCACTGCGCTCTGCTGCTGGGGCCGCTGCCCTGGCTTTGACTGTGGACCTGCCATCCGCCTCCTCCGAGGCTCGGAACTCGGCCTTCGGTTTCCAGGGCCGCCTGCTGCACCTGGGTGCCGGCCAGCGCCTGGGTGTCCATCTGCACACTGAGGCCAGGGCATGCCATGCCTGGCAGCTTACCCAGGGCGCCACAGTCTTGGGGCTCTTCCGGGTGACCCCCGAAGTCCCAGCCGGACTCCCCTCACCGAGGTCTGAATAACGCCCAGCCTGGGTGCAGCCCACCTGGACAGAGACTGAACCCTACTCCATCCTTCATGGAGACCCCTGGTGCTGGGTCCCTGGTAATTTCTCTACCTCAAGGGGCTTGGCAGGGACCCCTGCTGCTGACCTCCCCTTGAGGACTCTCCTCACCCATTCCTTCCTCAAGTTGGACCTTGATATTTATTCTGAGCCTGAGCTCAGATAATATATTATATATATTATATATATATCTATATATATATCTATATATCTATTTAAAGAGGTTCCTGAGTTTGTGGAATGGGCTTTTTTAGGGGAGTTGTTTGGGGGCGGTGGGTCTTAGACCCTGCCGAGGCTAGTCTTGAACTCCTGGACTTAGACGATCCTCCTGCCTCAGCCTCCCAAGCAACTGGGATTCATCCTTTCTATTAATTCATTGTACTTATTTGCTTATTTGTGTGTATTGAGCATCTGTAATGTGCCAGCATTGTGCCAGGGCTAGGGGGCTAGAGAAACATCCAGAAACAGACTGAAAGAAAATCTGAGTTATGGTAATGTGTGAGGAATTTAAAGACTCATCTCCAGCCTCCACCTCCTGTGTGATACTTGGGGACTAGCTTTTTTCTTTCTTTCTTTTTTTTTGAGATGGTCTTGTTCTGTTGACCAGGCTGGAATGCAGCGGTACAATCATGAGTCAATGCAGCCTCCAGCCTCGACCTCCCCAGGCTCGGGTGATCCTCCCATCTCAGCCTCTCGAGTAGCTGGGATCACAGGTGTGCACCACCGCACTTGGCTAACTTTTTAATTTTTTTGCGGAGACAGGGAGGGTATCGCTATGTCTCCAAGGTTGTTTACATGCCAATACAATTTATAATAAACACTCATTTTTCCTCCCTCTGGAGAGTTGGTTGTTAAACATTTACCAGCACATCCTGTCCCTCTCTGCCCTACAGAGCTGGCCAGTTTCTTCAGCCCCATAATTTCCCCACCGTACAGATCTTTCACGACCACCCCTATAACTAGATGCATCCTCTGGCCCGCTAGGATAGCCCTGTGACCCTGCAACCCAGGCCTTAACATGGGATTTGTGGGGAGAGAAGGATGGTCCCCCCAACTCTGGTCCGGGAGCCAGTGCCAAATCTGATTGGTCAAACCTGATTGGGTCACCGTCTGTCTGGCTACAGGGTGGTTTGCCTGTTTTGAATAACACTCCTGGCAACAGGTGACTCAATTCCTTCGTCCCAGTTGATTGGGTCAGGTTGGACCTGTGACTCAAGCTGGGCCAATCGGATCCCCTCCCCAGGAATGTGGGTGGTCTGGGCCACAGAGGCTAGATAGTGGAGAGAAGGAAGTTGTGCAAAGACTCAGATGCGACCACAGAGTTACAGGAGCTACTTTGATTTCCTTCTTGCCTCTTGCTGGTGACATGGGTTGCCATTTTAATGACAAAACTGCAATTACTTTTGCATCAACCTAATAGTTTTCTAGGGCTGCCATAAGAAGGTACCGTAAAGTGGGTGGCTTAAAGCAAATGAGAGTTGTTATCGCTCGGTTCTGGAAGCCAGAGTCCAAAGTCAAAGTGTTGACAGGGCCATGCTCATTCTAAAGACTCCAGGGGAGAGGACTTCCTTGCCTCCTCCTAGGTTCTGGTGGTTACCAGCCATCCTCTAATCTCTGCCTCTGTTGGTCACATGGCTGTGTTCTTTCTGTGTGACTCCATCTCTCTCTCTTCTTCCTCTTTTTTTCTTTGAGATGGAAGGAGTCTCACTCTGTCACCCAGGCCAGAGTGCGGTGGCGCCATCTCGGCTCACTGCAACCTCCACCTCCTGGGTTCAAGCGATTCTCCTGCCTCAGTCTCCAGAGTAGCTGGGATTACAGGCGCGGGCCACCACACCCAACTAATTTTTGTATTCTTAGTAGAGACAGGGTTTTACCATGTTGGCCAGGCTGGTCTTGAAGTCCTGACCTCAAGCGATCCGCCCGCCTTGGCCTACCAAAGTGCTGGGATTATAAGCATAAGCCTCTGTGCCTGCCCTCTTCTTTTTCTTTATGTATTTTTTTTCTTTCTTTCTGTAGAGACAGGGTCTTGCTATGTTGCCTAGGCTCATCTTGAATTCGGAGCAACCCTCCTTCCTCAGACTCCCAAAGTGCCGGGATTACAGGTGTAAGGCACAAGGCCTGAACTCTCCCCTTTTTATAAGGACCTAGTCATACTGGATTCAGGGCCCACCCTCTTCCAATATGGCCCCATCTTAATTTAAATAATTGCATCTGCAAAGACCCTATTTCCAAAGAAGGTCATTAATATAGTTTGGCTCTGTGTACCCACCCACTTTTTTTTTTTTTTTTGAGGCCAGGGTCTGGCTCTGCTCGCCAGGCTGGGTAGAGGTGGCGGATCTAAAGCTCACTCAAAGCTCAGCCTTGCCTCCACAGGGTTTTACGCCATGCTCCTGCCTCAGCCTCCCAAGTAGCTGGGGACTGCCAGGTGCCTGCCACCTCGCCAGCCCCTAAGTTTTTTATGTTACTTTTAGTAGAGGCGGGTTTTGCAGGTGGCCAGGAGACCAGTCTCGATCTCCTGACCTCGTGATCCATGCAGTGGCCTCCCAAAGTGCACTGGGATTACTGGGCAGGCCACTGGCTTTGGATAAGATGCTCTGGCCCAGGCTGGTGTGTAGTGGTGCAGTCTTGGCTCACTGCAACCTCTGCCTCTTGGGTTTAAGTGATTCTCCTGCCTCAGCCTCCTGAGTAGCTGGGATTACATGAGCAGGCCACCACTCCTGGCTATTTTTTTTGTACTTTTTGTGGAGGGTTTTGCCATGTTGGCCAGGCTGGCCTCAAACTCCTGACTTCAAGTGATCTGCCCGCCTTGGCCTCCCAAAGTGCTGGGATTACAAGTGTGAGTCACCTTACCCAGCCCCGTTGGGGTTCTGAGCTCCCCTAAGCTAAAATCAAGGTGACTGAAGGTTTGCATTTCTTCTGGAGGCTCTAGAGGAGAATTGCTTTCCTTGTTTTCCCAACGTCTAGAGGCTTTGTTTTTAATTTAATTTAATTCTATTTTGTAGAGACAGGGGTCTCCTCATGTTGCCCAGGCTGGTCTTGGACTCCTGACCTCAAGGGATCCTCCTGTCTTGGCCTCCCAAAGTGCTGGGATTACAGGCGTAAGCCACCACACCTGGAAGCTGATGGTTTTAAAGTGTGGCACTTCCCTGCTTGCTCTTTCCTTCTTGCTGCCTTGTAAGATGTGCCTTGCCTCCCCTTCATTTTCCGCTGTGATTGTAAGTTTCCTGAGGCCTCCCCAGCCATATGGAACTGTGAGTCCATTAAACCCTTTTCTTTTTCTTTTTTTTTTGAGACAGAATCTCACTCTGTCACCCAGGCTGGAGTGCAGAGGCACTATCTTAGCTCACTACAAGCTCCGCCTCCCGAGTTCACACCATTCTCCTGCCTCAACCTCCCGAGTAGCTGGGACTACAGGTGCCTGCCACCACGCCTGGCTAATTTTTTGTATTTTTAGTACAGACGGGGTTTCACTGTGTTAGCCAGGATGGTCTCGATCTCCTGACCTTGAGATCTGCCTGCCTCGGCCTGCCAAAGTGCTGGACAGGCATGAGTGACTGCGCCCAGTCAAACCTCTTTTCTTTATAAATTACCCAGTCTCAGGTAGTTCTTTATAGCAGTGTGAAAACAGACTAATACAGTCATACCCAGGAAGGGCAAAAATAGTGAGGGGCCACTGTTCAACTCAGCCTAGTATCAAGTGTTGAGGACCATGGAATGTCTGGTGTGTTCCCATGAATTTTCTTCCGGGGTGGATTTTGTTCCAAATTTGTAGCCAAATAACCTCTAAGACAAGAACCCCTAAGCATGCAGGCCTCCAGGTCCCTCACTGTCCCCTCGGGTGGCTTTGGCGTTCGAATGATTGCCCTGCTTTTGGGGTTATGTGGGGCCTGGGTGTGCCTCACAGCAGGGATGCTTGGACCCCATAATGTTCTAGGATGTTCCCAAGACCCAAGACTATGCATGCAGCTGAAATTCTACAGTAGTAGCAATAACCACAGATGCATTTATTGATGTTTACTAGTCCCAGGCATTATGCATTTATTGCATCTGCAAAGATGCTATTTCCAAATAAGGTCATATTCTGAAATTTTAGGAAGGACATGAATTTTGTGGGGACACTCTTCAACTCACTATTCAACCCAGGTGCATTTACTTTATTTTTTTGTTTTTGAGACAGAATTTCCCTCTGTCACCCAGGCTGGAGTACAGTGGCACGATCTTGGCTCACTGCAACCTCCACCTCCTGGGTTCAAGCGATTCTTCTGCCTTAGCCTCCTTAGTAGCTGGGATTACAGGTGCCCACCACCACGCCCAGCTAATTTTTGTATATTTAGTAGAGGAGGGATTATGCCATGTTGGCCAGGCTGGTCTTGAACTCCTGACCTCAAGTGATCCTCCCGCCTTGGCCTCCCAAAGTCCTGGGATTATAGGTGTGAGCCACTGCGCCCAGCCCAGATGCATTTATTAATGTTTACTGGTCCCAGGCACTAATTACCTTATGATGACCCCTCTATAATTATTCCCATTTTATAGACAAGGAAACTGAAGCCCAGGGAAGTGGGCTTAACACCACACAGTTCCAGTAACAGGCAGAGTGGTTGACAATGTGAGTTCTAGAGATAGACTTCCTGGAACCCTGGATCTTTTCCAAGTAACCCCATGGAATATGCAAGAGGGTAGCATGTTTGACTTATGCTCCTTCCACCCTCAAATTCACATGTTGAAGTCTTAACCCCCAGAACTGCAGAATAAATAAAATTATTTATTTTTTTATTTTTTGTTCTAACATGATCTGTGTTTTTTTTTGTTTTGTTTTTGAGACAGGGTCTTGCTCTGTCACCCAGGCTGGAGAGCAGTGGTATGATCACAGTTCACTGCACCCTCAACCTCCCAGGCTCAAGTGATCCTCCCACCTAAGCCTCTGAGTAGCTGGCGCTACTGGTGTGCACTACCAAGCCTGGCTAATTTTATTTTTATTTTTATTATTATTTTTAAATTTATCGTTATTATTATTATTGTTTTTCGAGATGGAGTCTTGGTCTGTCACCAGGCTGGAGTGCAATGGCACGATCTCGGCTCACTGCAACCTCTGCCTCCTGGGTTCAAGCAATTCTCCTGCCTCAGCCTCCCGAGTAGCTGGGATTACAGGTGCCCGCTACCAAACCCGGCTAATTTTTGTATTTTTAGTACAGATGGGGTTTCACGATGTTGGCAGTATGGTATCCAACTTTTGACCTCATGATCTGCCCACCTCAGCCTCCCAAAGTGTTGGGATTACAGGTGTGAGCCACTGTGCCTGGCAATTTTATTTGTTTTTTTGTAGAGACGAGGTCTTGCTATGTTGCCTAGGCTGGTCTCAAACTCCCGGGCTTGAGTTATCCTCCCGACTCTATAAGAATTAAAGAAAGAGGAAAGAAACAGGAAAGGTGGCTTAACAGTCAAGCCACCTTTCTCTCTTATTTTCAGAGAAAATAAACCTGAGAGGGGCTTCTGGCTGAGTTAGGTCAGAGGCACACTCTCTTACAGACTAGGAGTTTTTAGAGATTTAGTTGGGGAGAATTTATCAGAAGCTTGGACTGCTTCTGTGTTTCTTTCTTTCTTCTTTTTTTCTTAGTTGAAGTCTCGCTCTGTTGCCCAGGCTGGAGTGTGGTGGCACAATCTCAGATCACTGGAACCTCTACCTCCCCGGTTCAAGCAATTCTCCTGCCTCAGCCTACAGAGTAGCTGGGACTACAGGCGTGCGCCAACACACCCAGCTAATTTTTGTGTTTTTAATAGAGATGGGGTTTCGCCATGTTGGCCAGCCTGGTCTCAAACTCCTGACCTCAGATGATCTGCCAGCCTTGGCCTCCCAAAGTGCTGGGATGATAGGTGTGAGCCACCATGCCCAGCCCTGTGTTTCTTTGTTGTGCTTATCTAGGAGGGAGAGTTGCATGTCTGTCCCCATGCATCTTCCTGCAGCTGCAGGCATTCCCCGCCGAGTCTGCCTTTAGCTTCCCCATGTTAGTGCATCTGAAGGGAAAGGAATGTGTTTATTAAGTAAGACTCCACTGTTTTACTGGGGCCCATTGATTGAGGGTGAAGTTTGGCAGTTACCCAAGAGACTTCCTCCTCACCTCCCACTGTGTCTGAGCTGCCTTATCTGTGTTTTACTGTCTGATCTTTCTGGCTGCTTGTAGTTAGAAGAGAAGTGATTTTCTTGAAATGCATGAGGCTAGAAAGGGAGCTGGAGGTCAGGTGCAGTGGCTCACGCCTGTAATCCCAGCACTTTGGGAGGCTGAGGCAGGTGAATCACTTGAGGTCAGGCGTTTGAGACCAGCCTGGCAAACATGGCAAAACGCTATCTCTACTAAAAACACAAAAGTTAGCTGGACGCACTGGCATGCACCTGTAATCCCAGCTACTCAGGAGGCTGATGCAGGAGAATCATTTGAATCCGGGAGGTGGAGGTTGCAGTGAGCCAAGATCACACCATTGCACTCCAGCCTGGGCGACAAGAGTGAAATCCTGTCTCAAAAAAAAAAAAAAGAAAGAAAGAAAAGGAGCTGGAACTTGAAGTGGCGGGATTTGTCTGAGATGACGATGCTCTGACTCTGTCAGCCTTGGCCTCCCAAAGTGCTGGGATTACAGGCATGAGTCACCGCACCTGGCCCACAAACAATTATAAACAAAGCTTAACTCTTATGTAAAGACCTGACAATGCATACAATGGTCCTCTGTTGATTTGGAAGCAGGGACAGTTTTCTATTACAGTCTGTTGATTGTATTGTATAATTGTTAAGGGAAAAAAGGAAAATTATATTTCTGTTTTTTGTTTGTTTGTTTGTTTTGAGACGGAGTCTGGCTCTGTCACCCAGGTTGGAGTGCAGTGGTGCGATCTCAGTTCACTGCGACCTCCACCTCCCTGGTTCACAAACGATTCTCCTGCCTCAGCCTCTTGAGTGGCTGGGGTTACAGACACACACCACTACACCCAGCTAATTTTTGCATTTTTAGCAGAGACAGGGTTTGTTGGTCAGGCTGGTCTCCAACTTCTGGGCTCAAGTGATCCACCCACTTCAGCCTCCCAAAGTGCTGGGATTACAGGCATGAGCCACCAAGTCCGCCCTCCCCAGTATTTCTTATTGGAACTGTTTTTCTTGTTTGAGGTTTCTTTTCCACACCCTGAATCTACAATGACCCAACCACAAATTCGGGAACCTTGCTTCTGAGGCCCATTCTCTGATGAGTAAGTTTAGTCCCAAATGGGGAAAGTACCTAAATTTCAGCCTTCTCAGCCTGACTGCATCTATTTAGAGATAGGGTCTTACAGGGGTGATCACGTTAAAATGAGGTCATTAGGGTAATCCCTGATCCAATATGACTGATGTTCTTATAAAAGGGGGGCTTTGGCTAGATGTGGTAGGGTGGCTCATGCCTGTAATTCCAGCACTTTGGGAGGCCGAGTCAGGTGGATTGCTTGAGCCCAGGGGCTTGAGACCAGTCATGGGCAACATAGCAAGACCCTGTCTCTACAAAAAATACAAAAATTAGCTGGGTGTGGTGGTACACACCTGTAGTCCCAGCTGCTAGGGAGGCTGAGGTGGGAGATCACTTGAACCTTGAGGTCAAGGCTGCAGTGAGCTATGATTACCACTGCAATCCACCCTGTGTGACACAACAAGATCCTGTCTCCAAAAAAAGTGGGGATGAGGGGTGGAATTTGGACGCCGACACACACAGGGAGAGCAGCATGTACAGAAGAAAATGGCATCTATGGCCAGGCGCCGGTAGCTGACGCCTGTAATCCCAGCACTTTGGTGGATCACTTGAGATCAGGAGTTTGAGATCAGTCTGGCCCATATAGTGAAACCTCCTCTCTACTAAAAATACAAACGTTAATCGGGTGTGGAGGCGTGCACCTGTCATCCTGGCTACTCCATCTCAAAAAAACAAAAAACAAAACAAAAAAAAAGAAGAAAATGTCATCTACAAGCCAACGAGAGAGGCCTGGAACAGAGCCTTCCCTTACAGCCCTCAGACGGAACCTTATCTGCCAATGCCTTGATTTTGGACTTCCAGCCTCCAGAACTGTTAGACAATAAATTTCTGCTGTTGAAGCCCCCAGTATGAGCTACTTTGTTATAACAGCCATATCAATTAAAAAAGAGAATTAAAGGAGTTGATAATTTTTTTTTTTTTTGAGATGGAGTCTCGCTCTGTCACCCAAGTGGAGCACAATGGCGCGATCTCAGCTCACGGCAACCTCCGCTTCCCAGGCTCAAGTGATTCTCCTGCCTTAGCCTCTTGAGTAGCTGGAGCTACGGGCACATGCTAGCATGTCCAGCAGATTTTTGTATTTTTAGCAGAGATGGGGTTTTGCCATGGTGGCCAGGCTGGTCTCAAACTGCTGACCTCAAGTGACCCACCCGCCTTGGCCTCCCAAAGTGCAGGGATTACAGGCGTGAGCCACTGCACCCAGCCAGGAGTTGATAATTTAATACACTTTCAATGCACAGTGTCTGGCTCCTGGCTAGCAATTATTAAGGACACGCAAATGGACAGAAATGATGTTACAGAAACACAATGGTACAATAGAGGGGTTGCGGCCAGGCACAGTGGCTCATGCCTGTAATCCCAGCACTTTGGGAGGCTGAGGCGGGCGGATCACGAGGTCAGGAGTTTGAGACCAGCCTGGCCAACATGGTGAAACCCCACCTCTACTAAAAATACAAAAATTAGCTGGGCGTGGTGGCGGGCACCTGTAATCCCAGCTACCTAGAGGCTGAGACAGGAGAATTGCTTGAACCTGGGAGGCGGAGCTTGCAATGAGCTGAGATCGCGCCACTACCCTCCAGCCTGGGTGAAACAGCGAGACTCTGTCTCAAAACAAACGAACAAACAAACAAAAAAGGTTTGATTCAAAACTGGCAAGCAAGGCCAATAATAGAGAGAGTAAAAATACTATGAGAGATAGTGAAATAAGAGATAGTGAAAATACCATGAGAGATAGTGAAATAAGATACTGAAAATACTGTACGTTGAACAGGATGCGTTGAGAGATATGACTAAGACAACACAAAGGTACATTTCTCAAGCAGTGACACACAGGTTTACAGATGACATCATACAATGACAGATGTGGGTATTAGAAAGAAGCAACAGCTCACAGAAGAGCCTTGCCATGACACAGCTGTGATGTTACAGAGATATCATCAAGCTGGGCATGGTGGTACATACCTGTGGCTCCAGCTACTTGGGAGGCCGAGGCGGGAGGATCTCTTGAGCCCAGGAGGTCGAGGCTGCAGTGAGCTGTGATCACACCATTGCACTCTAGCCTGGGCGACAGAGAGACACCCTGTCTTTAAAAAAAGAACCCTCGGCCGGGCGCGCTGGCTCAAGCCTGTAATCCCAGCACTTTGGGAGGCCGAGACGGGTGGATCACGAGGTCAGGAGATCGAGACCATCCTGGCTACTACTAACACGTAAACTCGGCCTTCTACTAAAAAAAAAAAATTACAAAAATCCAGCCTGGGCGAGGTGGCTGGTGCCTGTAGTCCCAGCTACTCTCGGGAGGCTGGAGGCAGGAGAACGGCGAAACCTGAAGGCGGAGCTTGCAGTGAGCTGAGATCCGCCACTGCACTCCAGCCTGGGTGAATAAAAGTGAGACTCCACCCTCAAAAAGAACCCTCTTGCCAAGAAGGGAGTTGCGTCATAAATGTCATATATAAAGTGCTAAATTATGCAAGGATGGGATATTGTAAACCAACCACAGCTTTATAATATCATAGCCATTACTCTAACGTTGCCAAACAGGAAGACAAATACTGCATGATCTCACTTATATGTGGGATCTAAAATAATCAAACACATAGAAGCAGAGAATAGAGTGGTGGTTGCCAGGGGCTGTGGGTGGGTAAAATGAAAGCTGTTGGTCAAAGGATACAAACATTCAGTTAAGAAAGATGAAGCCGGGCGCGGTGGCTCACGCCTGTAATCCCGGCACTTTGGGAGGCTGAATGGATCACCCGAGATCGGGAGTTTGAGACCAGCCTGATCGACATGGAGAAACCCCATCTCTCCTAAAAAAAAGAAAATTAGCCGGGCGTGGTGCATGCTTGTAATCACCTACTCAGGAGGCTGAGGAGGCAGCAGGGGAGAATCACTTGAACTCAGGAGGCGGAGGTTGCAGTGAGAAGCGGAGGAGATCAAGTCATGGCACCAACCCTGGGAGATTAAGAGCAAAGAAACTCCGTCAAAAGAAGAGGAATTTGTTTCAGCATGATCCCAGCTGGGAGGCCAGTGCAGGTGCGGATAATTTTGAAGTCAGGTTCAAGACCGAAACCCAGCTGGCAGGTAGAGACCCCATCCCACTAAAAATACAAGAGGCAGGCCAGCTGTAGGTGGCGGGGTGTGCCTGTAATCCCAGCTACTCAGGGAGGTGGGAGAGTTGCTTGAACCTTGCAGGTGGAGTTGCAGTGAGTTGGGATTGCCTTGCTCCAGCCTGGGAGACAGAACGTGACTCTGTCTCAAAAAAAAAAAAAAAAAAAAAAGGTGTCTTTATTGGATTGATAAGGAACTCCCTCCTTCTTCTTCCTCTTTTTTTTTTTTTATTTTATTTTTATTTTAAGGATGAGGAGTCTATCATTCAGGCTGGAGTGCAGTGGGGTGATCTCAGCTCACTGCAACCTCTACCTCCCAAGTTCAAGTGATTCTCTTACCTCAGCCCCTCTAGTAGCTTTCCACCAAGTCAGGCTAATTTTTTGTAGTTTTGTGGTAGGACTGGGATTTCATATGTTAGCCACATGCTAGTCTGGGAGCCTCGTGATCCGCACCTTAGCCTCTCATAATGCTGGGATTGAATGTCCCCGTCTGCAGACAGAGAGCCAGGAGACTGAGGCAGATTATGGCTGGATTTAGGGCAGCTGCCATCTGGTCCAGGGACTAAATGTATGTATATATATAAATATGATTGGGTGTGGTGGCTCATGCTATACCAATCCCAGCACTTTGGGAGGTCACTTGGGAGTTCAGGACTGGCCTGTGCTACATAGGGAGACCCTGTCTCTGCAAAAAATTAGCTGGGTGCAATGGCGTGCACCTGTAGTCCCAGCTACTTGGGAGGCTGAGGCGGGAGGATCGCTTGAGGCCAGGAGTTCGAGGCTGCAGTAAGCCATGATTGCACTACTGCACTCCAGTCTGGGTGACAGAACCAGACTCTCTCTCTCTCTTTCTCTCTCTCTCTCTCTCATCGGATATATGTATCAGAGGCTAGGAAGAGGGGAGAGGGGGATGAGGAAAAAATAAGAATACAAATGTATTTATTTATTTATTTTTTATTTATTTTTTTTTTAGGAATTTAGCTTTTATTCAAAATTAAATAAGGAAAAGCAAAAATTTTAAGAAATTTTTACAAATTACTTACATAAAAGAAAGTTAATAAGGATAGTCACAAATTTGCAACAAATAATTACAAAAGTTTCTAGGGCAGCATGAATATAAACCATGTCACAGCATGGTCATCTAACTGTGATATGAATAAGGCATAACTAGCATTTGCTCCGAGACCAGAATTAAAAACAAAAACAAACTTTAAAAGCTTAGTTCTATATTAAACTTCTTCTCTTCTCCCAGATCCTTAATGGGTTTATACTATGTATTTTTTTTTTTTTAAACACATCATGTCAAACTATAAATTATGTAAATGGGCAGTTAATGTGAAAAGCCTCCTAAAATGTACAAACTAACTGGTACTGAATTGAGTTCTCCTTTTACCTTTATGTACAATTAAATGTAAACCATATTTTCACAGTTTTGAGTGTTTTATGAATAGATGCACAGTACCATGTCAGGTTTACAGTTGTTCCTGAAAACTGGCTCTAGGTTCTGCATCCAATGCCTGTTGGCCACTGTGATGCAAGTATTTACATAAATAAGAAACTGTGTCATAGTCAATGGTCAAGACAGTTCAGCAAGAGCAGTATTTCCAACAAAGAATGATCCTCAACATGATATTTTACATACTTGTGCAAATATAAGCATTAGGACAGATATATCTGAGGCAAATTCAATTTCCAAAAACTTGTATCGCTACTCTTGTAAACTTGGGCAACAAATGACCCTCAGCAAGTTCTGCTCTCTATGGCTTTTTTGTTTGTTTTAAAATTTTAAAGCCAGAGAAAATGCACACACACTACCCAACCCCCACAAGCACGCATGCATGCACGCACACACACACGCACACACTCTCTCACTGAGTTCTTATTTCATTTTAGAGTATAGTACATAGTGCAACTTCACAATGTAGAGGTTTAACACACATTCAGCGCGTGTTTTTCTGTGCAAGTTCTTAGTGGTCTAAATCCTAGTTGAAGGTATTCATTTGCAGAACCACATGATTCAGGAGGTTGAAGGAAAAAGAAAAGTTTCATTACATTTCTGAAACCAGCACTAGATGTGCAAAGGCAGCGGACAATCTGGCCATCGACGCAGCCAGATTAGGGTAATTTTAAAGGGAGATCCAAGCAGTTACTTAGATTGGTCTCTAGAAAAATAGGTCAGTATATGCTGTATCTTTGTCAACCATTCTTTCAAAGACTTCATTGACAAAACCGACAGCTGGTATCGTGGATCTACAGGGAGAACCGCAAGAAGCCACCAACACCATGCGGGTCCATTAGGGATTGCCTGAAGGTTTTCTTCCCTCTCCGGCATTGATCCAAAGTGCTGAAGAATTTGGCTTCGAAATCTGTCTCTTAAATTCTGAAACCAGCTGCAGGCTTGAGAGTAAACCAAATCATGAAGCTCTCTGAGATTCTTAATCTCATCTTCATTCTCAACCTTAACATCTTCCAGATATTCAATGTCAGCAGTGCAATATCCATCTTTCATTCCTCTTTTTAAAACCCTAAACCGCTTTCCTCCAACTGTATCAACCACAGACCTTCCATCAGGTAAGAAATGCACGTTTCTCATTTGCAACATACAACCATAATCTGCAAAACTATTTTGTGTATCACTGACACACAATGCCAAACCGTTTGGTTCCAGTCTGCATACTTCTTCGAATCATCAATCGATATCTTGGCTCAAATACACGGAGAGGGCAAGGCACAGTGGGGTAGGCCATAGTACAAACAAATATTGGAACATTCTTGGTCAAGTGTGAGAGTTCAGCAGTTTCTTCATCATATATTTTTTTTTCTCTCAGACAGTTCATCAGGCAGATAATTCACTATTAATTCTTCCAACAGCTGTGTGACACAGTATCTCCTATCTGCTAGATACTCTTTTAAGCTTTCTTTGCAAAGAGGACAATATGGTGCATGTTCTAAACAACGCTCAAGACAATTCTTACAGAATGAACGTCCGCAAGGGGTTGTTACTGGCTCAAAAAACCACCTCACGCAGACAGAACATTCGAAATCCGAGACATCGATTGATTCTTCTGGAATATCACCATAAGCTAAGGAAAACATACAGACTTCATTGGGAGTTTCTCCTTGTTTTTGAAGCTTATTTCTTCCACCTTCATTTACAATCACATCCTGTTCTAAAAGAGACCACTTTCTTTTCAGCAGAACACCTTTTTCTTGAACAGACAGAACAGGTTCTGAGGACACTCTTTTTAAACGGTCCTCTCTGGCAGGCGTTTCTGTTGAATGTATAGACTGTGCTGACCGAGCACGGTTTAAGCTTCCTTTGACGGGCTCTGAAGTGACCTCTGGTATTTCTTCACTCTGCTTTGGGCTAGGTTCACTGGGAGACTGAGACTCTTCCATCACTGAAGGAAAATCAAAAGGTCTGTTTTTAGTACACGGTAATGAACTCCAGGAAGATTCCTTCAGGCCTTCTTTTAAGGTTTCAGGTAATAATAAATCACATAAAATCTTTTGCACTTGCAGCTTTGCAGGTGCAACATCTTCATCAAGGGCTAAGCACTGAAGACAAGAGTTGTAAGGCATCACCTAAAAAACTAGCATCATAGAGTACTTTTCCTTTCCTGAAGTAAGCCTCAGGCCAATCTGGAAGTTGAAAAAGAACTGCATTGAAATCTTCTATGGCTGCTTTAAACTCTTGGAGACCAGCATATGATTCCGCTCTGTACATTTTTACAATCAAGTCACTGGGCTCTGCTCGTAGCGCCTCGCAGGCGGCGGCCAAGGCCTCCCGGTAGCGCCCCTGGTGCAGCAGCTCCCCGAGTCTGCCAGCCGCCCGGGGCCGCTCGCGCTGGCCCGGGAACCACTTCTCCGCCAGGTGTTTGAGGACGACGCTGGTTCTGAAGTCTGAGGCGGCGATGGCGGCCGCCAGAGGCGGCGGCCGCGGGGCGGTCCCTTCAGCATCAGTGGCACTGGCGGTGGGGGGCGGCAGCCGGTCCCGGCAGAGGCGGCAGCGGGCCCGGAGTTCCCTCCGCAGGCAGCGGCGGCAGTAGCTGTGGCCACAAGGCACGGCACCGGCTCGCTCAGGCAGCCCAGGCAGCTCAGGCAGCCCCGGCAGCCCAGGCATCTGAAGACCCCGCAGGCGCCGCCGTCCGCGCCCGCAGCCGGGGCCGCGCTCCAGCTCAGCCCGTGGCGGAGCCGGTAGTTGAACACCAGGCAGTCCCACCAGGGCGCCCAGGCACTCGGGCCTGGCCGGGGCCCCGCGGCGCAGCGCCGCCGCGAACGCCTCCGGCGCGCCCCTCAGGTGGCCGCCCAGCGCCAGCAGCTCCCTCCAGCGGAGCAGCAGGTCCCAGCGCTCCGACTCCGCGGGCGCGCGCTCCAGCCGAAGGCCGCTGCCACCGCCCACTTCCCAGAACCGGCCTCCGCCCTGCGGCGCCGGAGCCACCTCCCGACTCCCTCCCGGGGGACTCCTCGCCACAGCCGGAGAGGACATGGCCCGCGGAGGGCTGAGCTGCCGCCGCCCGCCGCCACGGTCCCGGAGCCTCCCGGGCACGCGACTCCGCACGCGGCCCCTACAAAGGTATTTATTATCACTGAACTGAATCCTTAATAATGTAAAAAAAAAAAAAAAGAGGTAAACCATATATACACATTTTACACATATAATTTAAAATTATATTTATATATAATTTACATACATGGTATATTGATATACCTAAAGCTGGAAAAATGTTAATCTCCCAAGCAGAAACTTACCTTTGTCATAACTACTTTGGCAGTCGAACTTGACTGTGCCCATGTAATTGTTTTGATGGTCTTTATTCATGGCATAACCTGCAATGAAACAGGGACGTTTACATCAATCAAGTATGCTTGATTATGGAGGGGTGTCCTAGGAGTCCCCAGAGGGGGTAATCCATGCTACACACATCATACTACCTTTCTAAATTCTAATTTTTTTTTTTTTTTGAGACAGAGTCTTGCTCTGTCACCCAGGCTAGAGTGCAATGGTGCAATCTCAGCTCGTTGCAACCTCCGCCTCCCGGGTTCAAGAGATTCTCCTGCTTCAGTCTCCCAAATAGCTGGGATTATAGGCGTCCACCACCACGCCCGGCTAATTTTTTTTTTTTAATCTTTGCTAGAGATGGGGTTTCGCCGTGTTGGCCAGGCTGGTCTCGAACTCCTGACCTCAAGTGATCCACCCGCTTCGGTCTCCCAAAGTGCTGGGATTACAGGCGTGAGCCACCGTGCCTGGCCTCTAAATTCTAGATCTCCAAATCTGGCTTCTAGGGTTTGGGATCCGGGAGTGCGGATTTGTCCAAGGGCATGGGGTGGGAACAAAGACCGCATGTTTACAAGAGGTCAGATGTCAGGAAGCAGAGGTACGCCCACACCACTGAGGTAGGTGCGCCCCTCCCGGGGGGATTCCTGTTCAGGGGATCCCCATTCTGAGGTTTCCCAGCAGGGGATACTTTTCAAGTCGACTTTCCTGACCGTCGCATCTTGTCCGTGGTGCATCTCAGCTTTGTCTGGCGGCCCGCAATCTCTGGCGTGGTCTGCACAGGAAACCCCCTGTGCCCAACATCCGGATGGAGATGAGGGCCTTAGTTGGGCTCGTCGCGGTATCTCAGGGGGGTGAGACACCTCGGTGGGGAAAGCAGAGTGGAAAACCCAGCACCATCCACCAGCAACTCTTGTGAATATGTGTGTGTTGGGGTTATGTGGCCAGGAAGGAGTGGAGATGGATAGTGTGGTCTGCAGAGGATGCATTTTGGAGCTGACAGAGCTGAGTTTGAGCCCCGGTTCTGCCAGTGCTGGCTAGCCTGTGCACCCCGGGGCAAGGGTCTTCACCTCTCTGGGCTGGTGTCTTCAATTATAAAACTGGAAAATAATTCTCATAGGCTCTTGGGAGATTTATTTATTTGTTTATTTATTCAAAGACGAATTCTCGCTCTTATCTCCCAGACTGGAGTGCAGTGGCACGATCTCAGGTCACTGCAACCTCTGCCTACCAGGTTCAAGTGATTCTCTTGCCTCAGCTTCCCAAATAGCTGGGATTACAGGCGCCTGCCACCACGGATGGCTAATTTTTGTATTTTTAGTAGAGATGGGTTTTCGCCATGTTTGCCAGGCTGGTCTTGAACTCGTGACCTCAGGTGATCCGCCCACCTCGGCCTCCCAAAGTGCTGGGATTACAGGTGTGAGCCACTGCATCCGGTGCTCTTGGGAGTTTTAAATGAGCTAACAGTTTCAATTGTACAGTGGCTGACATTGGATTTCATATGTGAAATCTGTTATTATTATTATTATTTGAAACAGAGTCTTGTGCTGTTGCTCAGGCTAGAGTGCGGTGGTGCGATCTTGGCTCACTGCAACCTCCGCCTCCTGGGTTCAAACGATTCTCCTGCCTCACTCTTCCAGGTAGCTGGGATTACAGGTGTGAGCCACCACACCTGGCTAATTTTTGTATTTTTAGCAGTGACAAGGTTTCACCCTGTTGGCCAGGCTCATCTCGATCTCCTGACCTCAGGTGACCTGCCTGTCTTGGCCTCCCAAAGTGTTGGGATTACAGGCGTGTTGCCCAGGCTGGAGTGCAGTGACTGGATCTCGGCTCACTGCAAGCTCCACTTCCGGGTTCACACCATTCTCCTGCCTCAGCCTCTGGAGTAGCTGGGACTATAGGCACCCGCCACCACACCTGGCTAATTTTTTGTATTTTTAGTAGAGACGGGGTTTCACCGTGTTAGCCAGGATGGTCTAGATTGCCTGACCTCGTGATCTGCCCATCTTGGCCTTCCAAAGTGCTGGGATTACAGGCGTGAGCCACTGCACCTGGCCAATCAATGCCTGACCTGTTCTTTTTTTTTTTAATTTTGAGATGGAGTCTCGCTCTGTTGCCCAGGCTGTAGCACAGTGGCGTGATCTTGGCTCACTGCAACCTCTGTCTCCCAGGTTGAAGCAATTCTCCTGCCTCGGCCTCCTGAGTAGCTGGGATTACAGGTAATGCCTGCCAAGAACCTCTTCTACCAGACAGAAGCCAAGGTGCACAGACTGGGGGGAAGATTATGGGCTAGATTTGAGCCTTCACTCACATCTTTAGTGCAGGGACTAAATATATGTGTGTGTGTATATATATATATATATAAAAATATGATTGGGTGTGGTGGCTCATGCCTGCAATCCCAGCACTTTGGGAGGCCGAGTCAGGAGGATCACTTGAGCGCAGGAGTTCAGGACTGGCTTGTGCTACATAGGGAGACCCTGTCTCTGCAAAAAATTAACTGGGTGCAATGGTGTGCACCTGTAGTCCCAGCTACTTGGGAGGCTGAGGTGGGAGGATCGCTTGAGGCCAGGAGTTCGAGGCTGCAGTGAGCCATGATTGCACTACTGCACTCCAGTCTGGGTGACAGAACCAGACTCTGTCTCTCTTTCTCTCTCTCTCTCATCAGATATATATATCAGAGGCTAGGAAGAGGGGAGAGGGGGATGAGGAAAAAATAGGAATATAAATGTATTTATTATCACTGAACTGAATCCTTAATAATGTAAAAAAAATGGTAAACCATACATACACATTTTACACATATAATTTAAAATTATATTTATTTATTTTTTATTTTATTTTATTTTATTTTTTTTTGAGACGGAGTCTCGCTGTGTCGCCCAGGCTGGAGTGCAGTGGCCGGATCTCGGCTCACTGCAAGCTCCGCCTCCTGGGTTCACGCCATTCTCCTGCCTCAGCCTCCCGAGTAGTTGGGACTACAGGCGCCTGCCACCTCGCCCGGCTAGTTTTTTGTATTTTTTAGTAGAGATGGGGTTTCACCGTGTTAGCCAGGATGGTCTCAATCTCCTGACCTCGTGATCCACCCGTCTCGGCCTCCCAAAGTGCTGGGATTACAGGCTTGAGCCACCGCGCCCGGCCTAAAATTATATTTATATATAATTTACATACATGGTATATTGATATGCCTAAAGCTGGAAAAATGTTAATCTCCCAAGCAGAAACTTGCCTTTGTCATAACTACTTTGGCAGTTTAACTTGACTGTGCCCATGTAATTGTTTTGATGGTCTTTATTCATTGCATAACCTGCAATGAAACAGGTATGTTTACATCAATCAAGTATGCTTGATTATGGAGGGGTGTCCTAGGAGCCCCCAGAGGGGATAATCCGTGCTACACACATCGTACTACCTTTCCAAATTCTAATTTTTTTTTTTTTTTTTGAGACAGAGTCTTGCTCTGTCACCCAGGCTGGAGTGCAATGGTGCAATCTCAGCTCGCTGCAACCTCTGCCTCCCGGGTTCAAGAGATTCTCCTGTCTCAGTCTTCCAAGTAGCTGGGATTATAGGCATCCACGTGCTTTGTACTTTTTGCTCCTGCTGTAGAAGGGGGCCTCGCCAGCTTGCAGCTTCTGTTCCCAGTCCCCATCTCAAGTGATCCACCCGGGCCGGGTCTCCCAAAGTGCTGGGATTACAGGCGGAGCCACTGCCTGGCCTCTAAATTCCCAGATCTCCAAATCTGTGTTTCTAGGGTTTGGGATCCGGAGCGGATTTGTCTAAGGGCATGGGGTGGGAACAAAGACCGCATGTTTACAAGAGGTCAGATGTCAGGAAGCAGAGGTACGCCCACACCACTGAGGTAGGTGCGGCCCCTTTCGGGGGATTCCTGTTCAGGGATCCCCATTCTGAGGTTTCCCAGCAGGGGATACTGTCGACTTTCCTGACCGTCGCATCTTGTCCGTGGTGCATCTCAGTTTTGTCTGGCGGCCCACGGCCCCTATGTGGTCTGCACAGGAAACCCCCTGTGCCCAACATCCGGATGGAGATGAGGGCCTTAGTTGGGCTCATCGCGGTATCTCAGGGGGGTGAGACACCTCGGTGGGGAAAGCAGAGTGGAAAACCCTCTGAGAATTCTCGCTCTTATCTCCCAGGCTGGAGTACAGTGGCGCTAATCTCAGGTCACTGCAACCTCAGCCTCCTGGGTTCAAGCGATTCTCTTGCCTCAGCCTCCCGAGTAGCTGGGATTACAGGCGCCCGCCACCACGGCCGGCTAATTTTTGTATTTTTTGATAGAGATGGTGTTTCACCATGTTTGCCAGGCTGGTCTCGAACTCCTGACCTCAGGTGATCCGCCCGCCTTGGCCTCCCAAAGTGCTGGGATTACAGGCGTGAGCCACCGTGCCCGGTGCTCTCGGGAGTTTTAAATGAGCTAACAGTTTCAATTGTACAGTGGCTGACATCGGATTTCATATGTGAAATCTGTTATTATTATTAACATCATCATTATTATTATTATTTGAAACAGGGTCTTGTGCTGTTGCTCAGGTTGGAGTGTGGTGGTGCGATCTTGGCTGACTGCAACCTCCACCTCCTGGCTTCAAGCGATTCTCCTGCCTCACTCTCCCAGGTAGCTGGGATTACAGGTGTGAGCCACCACACCTGGCTAATTTTTGTAATTTTAGCAGTGACAAGGTTTCACCCTGTTGGCCAGGCTGATCTCGAACTCCTGACCTCAGGTGACCTGCCTGTCTTGCCCAGGCTGTAGCACAGTGGCGTGATCTTGGCTCACTGCAACCTCCACCTCCTGGTTGAAGGAATTCTCCTGCCTCAGCCTCCTAAGTAGCTGGGATTACAGGCGCCCGCCACCACACCCGGCTAATTTTTGTATTTTTAGTAGAGATGGGATTTCACCATGTTCGCCAGGCTGGTCTTGAACTCCTGACCTCAAGTGATCCACCCGCCGTGGCCTCCCAAAGTACTGGGATGACAGGCGTGAGTCACTGAGCCCGCCTCAAACTGTATTTTTCCTCTGCTGTGACACCAAAACCACTACCACCACTACCACCGGAGTCATCAATACAGAAGACGACTACGGTGACCAAATGTGTGGGTTTTTTTTTTCCCCCCACACACCCAGCAGCTAACACCAGCTGGGTGTCTTCCAATTCAATTGCAACATCATCTACCTGGAGATGATGTCGGATTGCACAGACTGGGGGCTCAGTCCCCAAGAGTGACCCCCACGTCCCCCAGACACCAGTTGCAAGTCTGGGCTTCTGAAAGGTTTTGTTTGTTTGTTTGTTTGTTTAGATGGAGTGTTGCTCTGTCACCAGGCTGGAGAGCAGTGGCACAATCTCGGCTCACTGCAAACTCTGCCTCCCAGATTCAAGCAATTCTCCTGCCTCAGTCTCCCACGTAGCTGGGACTGCAGGCGCCTGCCACCATGCCCGGCTAATTTTTGTGTTTTTAGTAGAGATGGGGTTTCACCATGTTGGCCAGGATGGTCTTGATCTGTTGACCTTGTGATCCTCCTGCCTTGGCCTCCCAAAGTGCTGGGATTGCAGGCGTGAGCCACCACGCCCGGCCTGGAGCTTTTGATCGATTGGCTTCAGGTTGGGGTTCCCACGATCCCTTGTTTTGAGTTTGATCAATTGGCTGGAGCGGCTTACGGAACTCAGGGAAATACTTATGTTCACTGGTTTATTATAAATGATGTTCCTAGGGATATAGATGAAGAGATGCATAGGGTGAGGTATGGGGGAAGTGGGATGGATCTTTCATGCCCTCCCTGGATGTACCACCCTCTGGGATCCTCCCGTGTTCAGTTAACTGGAAGGTCTCTGAACCCAGTCTTTTGGGGTTTCCATGGAGACTTCATTACATAGGCATGATTGATTAAACCATTGGCCATTGGGGATCAACTTGACCTTCAGCCCCTCTCTCCTCCCCCTGAAGACTGAGGGCTGGGACTGAAAGTCCTCACCCTCTAATCCTGCCTTGGTCCTTTCTGGTGACCAGCCCCACCTTGAACCCATCAGACAAACGATACACAAAAGACAGCATTTTGGAGATCCCAAGGATTTTAGTAGTTCTGCGCCAGGAACCGTGGACGAAAGCCTGTACATATAATAATGCCACAAGAAGGGTAGACGGTGGAGGCATTTATGGACTTGGGGAACCTGATCACAGGTCACTTTGAGTTGTGCGGGATTTCTAGATGTCTTTGAGGGACTTTGACCTGGATGGCCAAGGGGGAGTGTTGAATCCATTCTGTAGCTATGCAAGCTGTTTGCCTGGAATGCACATTTGAGAGTTGTTGCTATATTTTATATAATGGAAGTTTTGGGGGCAGGATGAATCTCTTACACGGACAAAGGTGTAGAAGAGAGGAGGGTCTAAGCTCAACTGCCAAGAAACTCTGATATATAACAGAAAGTGTGTGTGTGTATATATATGTGTGTGTGTGTGTGTATATATATATATATATATGAGATGGGGTTTCACCATGTGCCAAGAAACTCAGATATATAACAGAAAGCCTATATATGTATACGTATATGAGATTGGGTTTCACTGTGTGTGTGTGTATATATACGTATACATATATACGTGTGTGCATATATATATATGCAGTGTCTGTAAATCAGGTGTTCAGCATATTTGGAGGTTTGGAGGAGTGACCAGACAGGAAAGAAAAAAATTAAGTTTCGAGAAATGTGTTTCAAGAAGGAAGTGGTGGTCAGTGGTGTCTGATTCAACTTCTGAGAGTCTGTTAGGATGAGAAGCTGAGGCAGGAAGGAGGTAGGCACCATGTCCGGCCATGAAGTTGGCAAGAATCCCCTGAAACAGGCCAGGGAGATGAATGAAGAAGAAAGGGCTTTGAGGCAAAAACGATGTCCACATCTACACAGTATTTAGCTCCCATTTATGCCAAGACCAGCTCGGTCGGGGAGACCCTAACCCAGCAGTGCTAGAGGAATTAAAGACACACACACAGAAATATAGA
This sequence comes from Papio anubis, assembly GCF_008728515.1. Classification (NCBI taxonomy): domain Eukaryota; kingdom Metazoa; phylum Chordata; class Mammalia; order Primates; family Cercopithecidae; genus Papio; species Papio anubis. The sequence continues at coordinate 45,016,152 of NC_044995.1, read as the reverse complement.
GGTGTGGAGTGGGAAATCAGGGGTCTCACAGCCTTCAGAGCTGAGAGCCTCGAACAGAGATTTACCCACGTATTTATTAACAGCAAGCCAGTGATAACCACTGTTCCTATAGATTATAGATTAACTAAGAGTATTCCTTATGGGAAACAAAGGGATGGGCCAGAAAAAAGGGATGGGTTTGGCTAGTTATCTGCAGCAGAAGCGTGTCCTTAAGGCACAAATCGCTCATGCTATTGTTTGTGGTTTAAGAACGCCTTTAACACATCTATACATGCACCCTAGAACTTAAAGTATAAAAAAAAAAAAAAAATGCCTTTAAGTGGTTTTCTGCCCTTAAAGTGGGCAGGTGTTCCTTGCCGTCATTCTGGTAAACCCACAACCTTCCAGTGTGGGCGTCATGGCTATCGTGAACATGTCACACTGCTGCAGAGATTTTGTTTGGGGCCAGTTTTGAGGCCAGTTTATGGCCTGATTTTGGGGGGCCTGTTCCCAACACATTTATAAGTGGGAACATGCAGTATTTGACTTTCTGTTTATGAGTTGTTTCACTTAAAGATAACGGTCTCCAGCTTCACCTATGTTGCTGTAAAAGACAGGATTTCATTTTTTTTTTTTTCAGACAGAGTCTCATTTTGTTGCCCAGGCTGGAGTGGAGTGATGTGGTCACATAGCTCACTGCAGCCTCAAACTCCTGGGCTCAAGCGATCCTCCTGCCTCAGCCTCCTGTGTAGCTAGGGCTGCAGGAGCAAGCCACTGGGGCTGGCTAAATTTAAAATTAGCTAATTACTTGATTTGTGAGATAGGGTGTTGCTGTGTTGCCCAGGCTGGAGTGTAGAGGTGTGATCACGGCTCCCTGCAGCCTTGACCTGCTAGGCTCAAGGAATCCTCCTATCTTAGCCTTCTAGGTGGCTGGTACTACGGGGGTGCACCACCATGCCTAACTAATACAGATTTTTTTTTTTTTTTTTTGTAGAGACAGAGTCTTGCTATGTTGCCCAGGCTGGTTTAGAACTCCTGTGCTCAGGCGATCTGCCCGCCTTGCCCTCCCAAAGAGTTGGAATTACAGTTGTGAGACACTGCACCCAGGCTAAATTTATTTTTGTTTTATATTTCTATTTAATATTTGAGATTGAATACGATGAATAGAAACGCAAGTGAAATAAATAATTTTAAAGAATAAAGGCGGGGCATGGTAGCTCATGCCTGTAATACAGCACTTTGGGAGGCCAACGTGGGTGGATCACTTGAGGCCAGAAGTTCGAGACCAGCCTGGCCAACATGGTGAAATCTTATCTCTACCAAAAATATGAAAAATGAGCTGGGCATGGTGGCATGTGCTTGTAGTCTCAGCTACTCAGGAGGTTAAGGCATGAGAATCGCTTGAACCTGGGAGGCAGAGATTGAAGTGAGCCAAGATTGCACCACTGCACTCTAGCCTGGGTGATAGAGCCAGACTCTGTCTCCAAAAAGAAAGAATAAAAATGTAAAAGGTAATATTTAATATTATATACATTTATATATATAATTTATATTTTATATTATATATATTTTATTTTATTTTTAACTTATTTTTCCAATATAACACTTTTAAAAAGTATACCACTGTCACTTGGGAAAAAGTAATTTATTTGCATTGCTAATTTTTTTCTACTGCAGTATTTTTCTACTGCAGTATTAGCACTTCATATAGGCACCACTCTTCCATTTCCTACTTACATTCATTTGGTCTATTGTTACAAATATAGTATGCAATTGAAAAAACTAATGGGGGCCCAGTGTGGTGGCTCAGGCCCATAATCCCAGCACTTCTGGAGGCCGAGGTGGGCGATCACCTGAGGTCAGGAGTTGGAGACCAGCCCGGCCAACATGGTGAAACTCCGTCTCTAAAAAATACAAAACTTATCTGGGCATGGTGGTATGCGCCTGTAGTCCCAGCTACTCGGGAAGCTAAGGCACAATAATTGCTTGAACCTGAGAGGCAGAGGCTGCAGTGAGCTGAGATTGCACCACTGCACTCCAGCCTGGGTGACAGAGCCAGACCCTGTCTCAAAAAACAAACAAACAAACAAAATAAAAACAAACAAAAGAATCCAAAAAACAAACTAACAGGGAAATGAAGCTTTATAGATTTTTTCCCTCTTTACAGCTTCTCAATATCATACCATTTAAGTGAAAATTTATATGGACATTTTCTGTACATATCTTTTTTTTTTTTTTTTTTGAGACGGAGTCTTGCTCTGTCGCCCAGGCTGGAGTGCAGTGGCGCAATCTCGGCTCACTGCAACCTCCACCTCCTGGGTTCAAGCCATTCTCCTGCCTCAGCCTCCTGAGTAGCTGGGACTACAGGTGCCTGCCACCACGCCTGGCTAAATTTTAAAAAAATTTTTAGTAGAGAAGGGGTTTCAATGTGTTAGCCAGGATGGTCTCGATCTCCTGACCTTCTGATTCACCCGCCTTGGCCTCTCAAAGTGCTGGGATTACAGGTGTGAGCCACCGCGCCCGCCTCTGTACATATCTTGAAGGGCAGAGATTACACCGATAAAGCCAAAATAACTGTGCAAGGCCGGGTGCAGTGGCTCATGCCTGTTATCCCAACACTTTGGGAGGCTGAGGTGGGTGGATCACCTAAGGTCAGGAGTTTGAGACCAGCCTGGGCACCATGGCAAAACCCCGTCTCTACAAAAAATATAAAAATTAGCCAGGCGTTGGTGGTACACACTTGTAATCCCAGCTACTCAGAGGCTGAAGTAGGAGAATTACTTGAATCCAGGAGGCGGAGGTTGCAGTGAGCTAAGATTGTGCCACTGCACTCCAGCCTGGGCAACAGAGCGAGACTCTGTCTCAATTTTTTTTTTCCCCCCCACAAATACAATACAGAAAACAGAAACTACAGATGATGTGGCTGGGTACTGTGGCTCATGCCTATAATCCCTGCTCTTTGAGAGGCTGAGGTGGGAGGATTGCTTGAGCTCAGTTCAAGACCAACCTGGGCAACATAGTGCCCCACCTCTGGGACCCAGGTCTGCAAAATACTAAAAAATTACCAGGCATGGTGGTGCACGCCTGTAGTCTCAGCTACTGTGTAGGCTGAAGTGGGAGGCCCCACCTCTGCAAAATATTAAAAAATTACTGGCCGGGCGCGGTGGCTCAAGCCTGTAATCCCAGCACTTTGGGAGGTCGAGACGGGCGGATCACGAGGTCAGGAGATCGAGACCATCCTGGCTAACACGGTGAAACCCTGTCTCTACTAAAAGTACAAAAAACTAGCCAGGCGAGGTGGCGTGGCGCCTGTAGTCCCAGCTACCGGGAGGCTGAGGCAGGAGAATGGCGTGAAACCCAGGAGGCATGGAGCTTGCAGTGAGCCGAGATCCGCCACCGCACCCAGCCCCGGGCAAACACAAAAGAAGATTTCCATTCTCAAAATTACTAGGCATGGTGCACGCTTGTGGTCTTTAGCTACTGGGGAAGGAAGTGGAGGATCACTTGAGCTTGGGAGGTTTGAGCTGGAAATGAGCTATGATTGAAGCATTGTGTTCCAGCCTGGTCAACAGAGTGAGACCCTGTCTCAAACAAAAACCAAAAAACAAAAAAAACCAAACAACAAAAAAACCCCCCAAAAACCAAAGCATTTAATTTGACTGAAAAGCTCTGTAAGTGGAGAAACTATACTCAGAATGTTCTTTAGTTACCTCTCTCTCAAATATCAAGGGTGCACTGAGTTCAAGGCAGAAATCACGTGTGAATTAGTTCCAGTGGTATACAAACAAATGGAAACGCTAAATGAAAAACTGCCTTCCTCAAAGTGTAGTGAGACCTCACAACGGCTCTAACTGTAACCTCAGTCACCAAGACAGAGGACGCACTGAACATTTACTTCTGCATTACAAATGTGGCTCTGGCACACCTGTTATCTATCCAAATCATTAACTTTCTTTGCCTTTCTAGAAAAAGGTCTATTATTGAACAGTAACCATATTCTAATTTTAAATGTAATTCATTTCTTAAAAACCACTGTCTTTGAACAGATAAAAATGACTTACACAGACGAGATACGGTGGCTCACGACTGTAATCCTAGTACTTTGGGAGGCCAAGGTGGGTGGATTGCCTGAGCTCAGGAGTTTGAGACCAGCCTGGGCAACACAGTAAAACCCCATCTCTGCTAAAATACGAAAAGTCGGGCATGGTGGCGTGTGCCTGTAATCCCAGCTACTCGGGAGGCTGAGACAGGAGAATCGCTTGAATCTGGGAGGTGGAGGTTGCAGTGAGCCAAAATTGTGCCACTGCACTCTAGCCCAGGCGACAGAGCAAGACTCCCTCTCAAACAAACAAACAAACAAAAAAAAAAAAAAAGAAAAAAAAAAGGCTTACATAATACTGTTACAGAACCTTTAGGGTGTCACTTTTCTGGTCGGAAACGTCTGTGGTCCCTGGTGCCTTCGCCGGAGTTCTTGTCTTGCATCCAGGAAGAATGAGGTACATAGGCGACTAGAGGGTGAACAAGATGAAGAGGAGTTTTATTGAGTGTTTGAGCAGCTCAGAGAAGATTCACAGTGGGCAGCTCCTCTCGGTAGGCAGGTCATCCCACTGAGTGTTCAGCTCTCAGCAGAGCGGAGACCCCAGAGAGGGTAGTTCCTCTCTGGTCCTCCTGATATCTGCAGGTCTCAGCAGAGAGGAGGCCTTGGAGAGGGTAGCTTCTCTTTGCCCAGCAGGTCATCCCATCCTCACTGCAGCTTTCAGCAGAGAGGGTAACTCCTTTCTGCAGCTGGTCATCAGGTCATCTCCAGCGATGAGCACAGAGGGAAGCTTCTCTCTGCAGCTGGTCGTCCCCATGTCTCTTTTTCTCTGCCCTGCTCTGGCTGAGCCTGGAGCTTTTATGGACTGCAGAGGGGATGCAGTGTGTGCCGACTGGTCCATCGACAGCCGTGGGTGGGCCTGGAAAGGGCATCAGAAGTCCCCACTGTGGTCCACAGGTCTGGCGGCCCTCAGCCTGCAGGCCCTCCCTGACCTGCACGTGGGGTCTTAGCGGGGACTTGCTCCCTTCTGCCAGGAATCAATCTGACTCCTGCTGCTGTTCGTGGCCTCAGGTTGGGCCCTGACTTTGCTCCAAGATCAGAGCAGGTGCTGAGAGCAGGGAGAAACCAGGCAGTTGGAGCAGGTGCTTTGGAGCCTGCAAGGGCAGGGGCACCTCCCTGACCCCCCAAGAGCACAGGGAGGCTTGAATCTGTGGCTACAACTTGGGCGGCTGCAGAGGCCCAGGATGCAGCCTCAGGCGCGCCCCCTTGCAGACTGGGGTGGGGATTCCTGATCCTTGCTGGGCCTGGGCTGGCGTCCAGGGCAGGGCAATATCACCAGGAACTGCCCCTGTTGCCCCAGCACTCAGGCGCAGCCTCGGGGAAGATCCTGGCCCCGGCCTGGCCATGGGGAGTGGCAGGCTTGACGGTTGCCCTGATGTGGGATGAACCTCAGGAACAGGGCTGGGAGGCCCTGCACAGAGCCTCCTCCTGAGGCCCAGGATCCCTGAACCCTCTGTGGGGTGGGTGCAGTGGCTGCACTGCTGGCTAGTCCCTAAAGAGGGCGCTGCTCCCTCTTCCTGCCACTGCCCGCAAAGCGCGGCCCCGGCTCCACATCCGGGCCCCTCTCTGCCGGACTGTGCTGCTCCAGTGCTGTGCTGAGGCCTGTGGACTGCAGGCTGCATGGTCGGGGAGCCGTCAGCCTCCTCCCTGGGCCCTGCCTACAGCAGCTGGTGTGATACCAGCAGTCAGACAGCCCACTACAGCCATCAATACCACACGAGTTTTCACAAGACGCTGGTCAAACTTTCCCTTGTGGAAAAAATTAGTCTGTGGCCAGGCGTGGTGGGGCCCTGCCCTCCCAGGAGGTTATCACGACGTAACCTGCCAATTTGATAAATCTCTGCCTCATGGAGTCACAAACATTCTTCTCTAGGGGAGAAGTTCTCCATGATTCCATACATATAAATTTTAAAAAATTTAACTTGGGGCCAGGCGCGATGACTCACGCCTGTAATCCCAGCGCCTTGGGAGGCCGAGGCAGATGGATCACCTGAGGTCAGGAGTTTGAGACCAGCCTGGCCAACATGGTGAAACCCTGGTCTCTACTAAGAATACAAAAATTAGCTGGGCGTGGTGGCGTGTGCCTGTAATTTCAGCTACCCAGGAGGCTGAGGCAGCAGAATCACTGGAACCTGGGATACGGAGGTTGCAGTGAGCCAAGATCACGCCACGGCACTCCAGCCTGGGTGACAGAGCAAGACCTCAGATGGTAAAGGGTTTGGGGAGGAAGAGGATCAGGAAAAATAACTAATAGGTACTAGGCTTAGTACCTGGGTGTGGGAAGTAAACCACCCAGGTGTTGAGGCAAGAGCTGGAGGGCACGAGCTGTTCCAGTATAATAAAATATATAAAATAAGAATAGTTAAACTAGATATAGATCATAGATATGATTGTATATAACTATCATTAATCATTAGTCTGTAGCAATCACACTTTATTCCAATATTATAATAATCCTCACTCTATAATCACAACCTAAGAAAAACCAGACCATACAGAGATAGGAGCTGAGGGGACACAGTGAGAAGTGATCAGAAGACAAGAGTGTGAGCCTTCAGTTATGCCCAGGCAGGGCCACCAGAGGGCTCCTTGGTCTAGCGGTAATGCCAGCATCTGGGAAGACGCCGCATGTTGCCAAGCAGACCGTGGAGCGTCAGTGCCAAGGAAAAGCACCCGCTACTTAGCAGACCAGGAAAGGGAGTCCCCCTTTCCCCGGAGGAGTTCAGAGAAGACTCTACTCCTCCATCTCTTGTGGAGGGCCTGACATCAGTCAGGCCTGCCCACAGTTATCCGGAGGCCTAACCATCTCCACGTGATGCTGTGCTTCAGTGGTCACGCTCCTAGTCCGCCTTCATGTTCCATCCTGTACACCTGGCTCTGCCTTCTAGATAGCAGTAGCAAAATTAGTGAAAGTACCAAAAGTCTCTGATATGCAGAAATAATGGCATAAACGGTCTCTCTCCTCTCTCTCTCTCTGCCTTGGCTGCCAGGGAGGGAAGGGCCCCCTGTCCAGTGGACACGTGACCCACGTGACCTTACCTATCATTGGAGATGGCTCACACTCCTTACCCTGCCCCCTTGTCTTGTATCTAATAAATAACAGCACAGCCTGGCGTTCGGGGCCACTACCGGTCTCCGCGTCTTGGTGGTAGAGGTCCCCTGGGCCCAGCTGTCTTTTCTTTTATCTTTTTGTCTTGTGTCTTTATTTCTACAATCTCTCAACTCCACACACGGGAAGAAAAACCCACCGGCCTTGGGGGGCTGGGCCCTACACCTGGGTGAAATAATCTGTACAACAAACCCCCATGACACAGGTTTGCCCATATAACAAATCTGCACATGTACCCCTGACCTCAAAGTTATTTTTTTTTTTTAGACAGAGTCTCCCTCTGTTGCCCAGGCTGGAGTGCAGTGGCATGATCCCAGCTCACTGTAACTTCTGTCTCCCGGGTTCTCTCTCCTGTTTCAGCCTCCCAAGCAGCTGGAATTACAGGCTTGCGTCACCACGCCCGGCTAATTTTTGTATTTTTAGTAGAGATGGGATTTCACCATGTTGGCCACCATGGTCTCGAACTCCTGAACTCAAGTGATCTGCCTGCCTCAGCCTCCCAAAGTGTTGGGATTACAGGCGTGAGCTACCGTGCCCAGGCAAGAAGGGAATACCTTAATGGCAACTTCTCCCCGCCACTTGCCTTGCCAAAATTCTTCACATCCACCTTTGCCAGTGCTTTCCTGTAACAACAAGAGTTTTCGCAATTGTTCTCTGAACAAGCAATGGTAGAACTGATCCAGAGCCTGATAATGTCATATCGTAAATTAAATCTTTTAACGTAGTGCCCTCTGAAATAAAAGGATGATCTAATGAAGAGTCCTCTTTATTTGGCACTCGATGGTGAGTGGCAGAAACAGATCATCAACATGAGTGAGATGTGGAGGAGGCAATGGCAGCTGCTAGTTCTATGAGACCTGGGCCAGGCGACGGCTTCATAGTAGTTGAGTGTTTTATTTTATTGCGATAGTCCTGATTGCAGCAACATATTGTGGTCACACACCCAGTTTATGTATTTATATTTTTTATCTTAAACACATTTTTTTTTTTTTTTTGAGGCAATCTCACTCTGTCGCCCAGGCTGGAGTACAGTGACATGATCTCGGTTTACTGCAACCTCCGCCTCCTGGGTTCAAGCGATTCTCCTGCCTCAGTCTCCCGAGTAGCTAGGTTTACAAGTGCCTGCCACCATGCCTGGCTAACTTTCATATTTTTAGTAGAGATGGGGTTTCACCATGTTGGCCAGGTTGGTCTTGAACTCCTGGCCTCAAGTAATCTGCCCACCTGGGCCTCCCAAAGTGCTGGGATTACGGGTGTGAACCACCACACCCAGTGAGACAATAGATTCTTGTAAACTTTAGACACCCAATTGAGCTAACAAACACTAGGTCTTATTTCTTTTATCAAACTGTGTGTTTGTACCCATTAATCAGCTTCTCTTCCTTCTCCCCCTCAAGAATAAACTTCTGTAAAAAAAGAATCATAGAGAGGTTCATTCTCTCTTCAGTCACTTTTGCTTAGCCATTTCTACCTTAGCTGTGAGTTTAAAGTAAACCCAGGCTGGGCGAGGTGGCTCATGCCTGAAATCCCAGCACTTTGGGAGGCTGAGGCGGACAGATCACTTGAGGTCAGGAGTTCGAGACCAGCCTGTCCAATATGGTGAAACCTCATTTCTACTAAAAAGACAGAAAATTAGCCAGGCGTGGTGGTGGGTGCCTGTAATCCTAGCTACTCAGGAGGCTGAGACAGGAGAATCACTTGAACCTGGGAGGTGGAGTTTGCAGTGAGCTGAGATTTCATCACTGCACTCTAGCCTGGATGACAGAGTGAGACTCTGTCTCAAATGAAACAAAAGGAAACAAAAGTAAACCCAGCCGGGTAAATCTGGGCTGACCCTGTGGTTCAGTTTTTGTTCCACTCTAACATTTGGTCTCACGTGGAACCCACACATTCCCACACATTCAAAAAAAAATTTTAAAGATAACTGAAAACATTTACTGGAGTTTGAACAACTGGAGTCACAAGGTGATTTTACAAGGGCAATTTTTAGCGATGGGAATGACTAGTTGCATGAGTGGCTTGATAAATTAGTGTAAGATCACCTATAGAAAGAGCTTCTTTTAGAAGACTATTTTTGGAAAATAACTTCAAATGTAAAGCAAAGTAGGCCGGGCACGGTGGTTCATGCCTGTCATGTTAGCACTTTGGAAGGCCGAGGTGGGAGGATTGCTTGAGCCTGGGAGTTTGAGATCAGCCTGGGCAACAGGGTGAGACCTTGCCTCTACAAAAATTAGAAGAAATTAGCCACACGTAGTGGTGCTTGCCTGTAGTGCTAGCACTTTGGAAGGCTGAGGTGGGAGGACTGCGTGAGCCCAGGATAGGGACTTTGCGCTGCAGCCTGGCAATGGAGAGACTCTGTCTCAAAACAAAACAAAACAGAAAGTTACATGAATGAAAGGTGTACAAGGAACACGCATCGTGTCTTTTACCCAGGCTCCCCAGTTAATATTCAGGCCCGCTTGCATTATCATTTGCTCTCCTCCTCTCTCTCTGTCTCTTTCCCTTTCTGTCTCTATCTCTGTCTCTCTCTGTTTCTCTATATCTCTCTTTCTATCTCTATCTCTTTAAAATATGCTTAAATTTTGTTTTGTATTTTTTTTCTTTTTTTTTTTTTGAGACAGAGTTTGGCTCTTTTTGCCCAGGCTGGAGTGCAGTGGCGGATCTGGCTCACTGCAAGCTCCGCCTCCGGGTTCACGCCATTCCTCCTGCCTCCAGCCTCCCGGTAGCTGGGACTACAGGCGCCGGCCACCTTGCCCGGCTAGTTTTTGTATTTTTTTTAGTAGAGACGGGGTTTCACCGTGTTAGCCAGGATGGTCTCGATCTCCTGACCTGCGTCCCGCCCTTCGACCTCCCAAAGTGCTGGGATTACAGGCTTGAGCCACCGCGCCCGGCCCTCTCTATCTCTTCATCTCCATATACTTCACCATCTCAATCTCTCAATCATTTCCTCTCTTTGTCTCTCTCCATCTCTATCTCTCTGCACCTCTATCTATCTCTTTCTCTGCCTATCTCTCTCTCTCTACCTGCTCCTTTCTTTCCATCTCTATCTCATCTCTGTCTTTCTGTCTCTACCTATCTGTATATCTCTACCTGTCTTTCTATCTCTGTCTCTATCTCTATCTCTATCCCTCCATCTCTATCTCTATCTCTATTTGTCTTTATCTCAATCTGTCTCTTAATCTCTATATCCCCAGCCAAGGCCGAGTTAAGAATCAAAGCCAGAGGAAACCACAGCCTCAGAGAGGCCAGGAAGTTCTGGGAAATTTCCCATGCAGTGTGAGAGGATTTGAGAAAACAGGAGGAGTCTTGGGGCATTGTAAGTGATTCTTAAAATCCCTAAGAACTAGTTAAGATTAGGCATCGTGTTTGGCCACTCATTTTTAGTGAGATCCAGAATGAATATCAATTAAGCCTAGAACCTTCGAAATCAATAATCAAACAGATCTCTTTTTTTTTTTTAAATTTTCCATTACTTTCTTTTTTTTCCAAACACAAGTCTTACTATGTCTTCCAGTTCCAGGTGCAGTGGTCATGTCCTGCAGCCTCAGCCCTCCACTACTCAGATTCAACAATCCCTCCCACCCCTCGACCTTCTAAACCAACAGGATAAACACCACACACCACCACTTGCCAGGTGTTTTTGTTTAACTTTTTGTGCAGAATGGGGATCTCTCCATATTCCATGGGCTTGGTCTCAGCTCTAAGGTCCAGCAATCTCCCACCTTAGACCTCCCAAAATGTTAGGATCACAGTGTGTTCCCATTTTATAAAGTGCAAATGATACAAAAAGACAAAAAGGAAGAACTGATTTCTACTTCTCAAAACAGGTTTCCCAGAATTTGAATCATGAGAATTGAAATCATCCAGTCAGGTGAAATCGTCCATGGAGATCTGTTTTGTTTCTGGTGCATGTTCTCACTGTCCAGGGGCTGGGAGTGGTGGCATCATTTAAGCTATGACCTCATTCTCCCATTCCAAGCAGTCTCCTCATCCCAGGCCCCTCAATGGCTGGACTGGGGCATCATCATCACTCGCCGACTTCATTTTGGAGCTTTTTCTTGAGATGGGAGTCTGTCCTTGTGCCCAGACAGTTCTCAGACTTCAAGTAGACTCAAGCCACGATCCACCCTGGTTTCCAATGTGCAGGATTCAATTCAGACCCCAGCCTCGCCATGATTTTGTAGATTAGTTGAGTTGGAATAGCCATGATCATTTGTTTCACATTAATGTCTTCCCCATGTTACTTCACGCTGTATGGGGTCAAAGTAGCTACAACCAGGAGATATGCCAACTCTGTGAGATAGCCCTCATATAGAGGTTTAGAAGGAAGAGAAGATAGAAGATTTTGGGAATGATCCTCACTCTACCATGGAGCTGGAGTGCAGTGGCGGATCTCAGCTCACTAAGCTCCACCTCCCGGGTTCCGCGTAGCCATTCTCCTGCCTCAGCCTCCCGAGTAGCTGGGACTACAGAGGCGTCGCCATCTGCAGCCCGGCTAGTTTTTTTTGTATTTTTAGTAGAGGCGGGGTTTCACCGTGTTAGCCAGGATGGTCTTGATCTCCTGACCTCGTGATCCCACCTGTCTCGGCCTCCCAAAGAGATGCTGGGATTACGGAGAAAAGGCAGGCCACAGCTTCCGGCTAGAGAGAGATTTTAAAATTATACTTTAAGTTCTAGGGTACATGTGCATAGCGTGCAGGTTTGTTACATATATGTATGCTTGTGCCATGTTGGTGTGCTGCACCCATCAACTCGTCCAGCACCCATCAGCTTGTCATTTACATCCCAATGCAATCCCTCCCCTCCCCCTCCCCATGATAAGCCGGTGTGTGATGTTCCCCTTCCGAGGAGTCAAGTGATCTCGTTGTTCAGTTCCCACCTATGAGTGAGAACGCATCTGCGGTGTTTGGTTTTCTGTTCTTGCGATGGTTTGCTGAGAATGATGGTTTCCAGCTGCATCCATGTCCCTACAAGGACCTGAAACTCTTCCCTTTTTTATGGCTGCATAGTATTCCATGGTGTATATGTGCCACATTTTCTTAATCAGTCTGTGTCACTGATGGACATTTGCAGGTTGATTCCAAGTCTTTGCTATTGTGAATAGTGCATAATAAACATACGTGTGCTTGTGCCTTTATAGCAGCATGATTTATAATCCTTTGGGTATATACCCAGTAATGGGATGGCTGGGTCATATGGTGCCTAGATCCTTGAGGAATGCATCATACTGTTTTTCCATAATGGTTGAACTAGTTTACAGTCCACCAACAGTGTAAAAGTGTTCCTGTTCTCCACATCCTCTCCAGCACCTGTTGTTTCCTGACTTTTAATGATCACCATTCTAGCTTGATTGAGATGGTATCTCATTGTGGTTTTGATTTGCATTTCTCTGATGGCCAGTGATGATGAGCATTTTTTCCTGTGTCTGTTGGCTGTATGGTCTTCTTTTGAAATGTCTATTCATATCCTTTGCCCACTTTTTGATGGGGTTGTTTGTTTTTTTCTTGTAAATTTGTTTGAGTTCTTTGTAGGTTGAGAGAGAGATTTTAAGAAATTGTCTCACATGATTGATGAGGCTATCAAGTCTGAAATCTGCAGGGTAGGCTGGAGACCCTGGGGAGAGTTGTTGACTCTGAAGTCAGACACTAGAGGCAGGACTCCTTTTTCCTGTGGTGGATTTCAGTCTTCTGCTCTTAAAGCCATCAACTGATTGGTTGAGGCCCACCCACATTATGGAGGGTCTCCCAGGGACTTTACTCAAAGTCTACTGATTTAAATGTTAATCCCTAAACCAGGCACCGTGGCTGTAATCCCAGCACTTTGGGAGGCCGAGGCGGGTGGGTCCCCTGAGATCAGGAGTTTGAGACCAGCCTCAGCAACATGGTGAAACCCTGTCTCCACTAAAAATAGAAAAATTAGCCAGGAGCGGTGGCGCATGCCTGTAATCCCAGCTACTAGGGAGGCTGAGACAGGAGAATCGTTTGAACCCAGGAGGCGGAGGTTGCAGTGAGCCAAGACTGCACCACTGCATTCCAGCCTAGGCGACAGAGGGAGACTCTGCCTCTAAATAAATACACAAATAAATAAAAGTTGAAATTATAAAAAAAAATCTCTGCAAAGTAAATTATGATGTAAGGCTGGAGTGTTGATATTCTCCTATGGCAGGACCGTGAAAGTGTATTGCTGGCCTTGCTGGACGAATGCTAACTGCTTCTGGTCGTCTTTATTAACGTATGGAGTGAAAAACCATGGACCAGGCTGGATGCAGTGGCTCATGCCTGTAATCCCAGCCCTTTGGGAGGCCAAGGCAGGAGGATTGCTTGAGCTCAGGAATTTGAGACCAGCCTGGACAACATGGCGAAACTTCATCTCTATAAAAAATATAAAAATCAGCCTAGCATGACCAGGTATGGTGGCTGACACCTGTAATCCCAGCACTTTGGAAGGCTGAGGTGGGCGGATCATGAGGTCAGGAGTTCGAGACCAGCCTGGCCAATATGGTGAAACTCTGTCTCTACTAAAAATACAAAAACTAGCTGAGTGTGGTGGTGTGCACCTGTGGTCGCAGCTACTTGGGAGGCTGAGGCAGAAAAATAGCTTGAATCCTGGAGGCAGAAGTTGCAGTGAGCTGAGATCACACCACTGCACTCCAGCCTGGGCAACAGAGCAAGACTCCATATTTAAAAAAAAATTAGCTGGAGGCATGTGGTGTGTGTGCCTGTAGTCCCAGCTGCTTAGAGAGAGCTGAGGTGGGAGGATCAGGTGGAGGCCTGGGAGGCAGGGAACGCAGTGAGCTGAAGAATTGCGTTACTGCACTCAAGCCTGGTGATGAGTGAGACCCCATTAAAAAAAAAAAGACAAAAGAGTATTAACCAGATTGCTGGGTACAGTGGCTCAGCATACATAATCCCAGCACTTTGGGAAGGCCAAGGCGGGCGAATCCGAGGTCAGGAGATTGAGACCATCTGGCCTAACATGGTGAAACCCCGTCTCTACTTAAAAATATTAAGTGAGTAGTGGTGGCAGGCTCTTGTAGTCCAGCCTTCTCGGGAGGCTGAGGCAGGAGAATGGTGTGAACCTGAGAGCCAGGGGAAGCTTACAGTGAAACTGAGATGGCACCACTGCACTCCAGCCTGGGCGACAGAGCGAGACTCCATCTAAAAAAATAATAAATAAAATAAAATAAAATAAAATAAAAATAAAATAAAATAATTTCACAGCATGGTGATGTGTGCCTGTAGTCCCAGCTACTAGGGAAGCTTAGGTGGGAGGATCACGTGAGCACAGGAATTTGAAGTTGCCATGAGCTATGATTGTGCCACAGCACTCGAGCCTGGGCAAGCAGATGAGACCACAATCTCAAAAAAAAATTTAAGAAATGCTCAAAGGACTTGGCTGAACTGTGTTCTAGTGTTTTGCAGAAGGCAGATCTTAGAAGTGACAAAACTGGATACTTGGCTGAGGAAATGTCTAAGCAAGGTGTTGAAGGAGTGGCTTGGTTTCTTCTTACAAGCAAAATGCAAGAAGAGAAAGGTAAGTGGAAGGAATTGTTAAGCAAAAAGGAACCAGAACTTGAAGATTTGGAAACTGCTTGGTCTATGCATATTGCAAAAAATGACAAGGCTTGTTCTGAAGAGAACGCAAGCATAGATGTGAGCCATGGATTTAATCAGCCATCTCCCTAGAAGCTAGGAATACAGATGGGATTATACCAGCAGAGACACTGCCGGTTCAAACTAAAAGGAACAGAGACAGATCAACCTAAAGGAAGGATTTCAGACTGCTAGGATTCAACAGGATGGGGCGATGAAGTTATTTGGCTGTGAGTATGCATTAGCCTTTAAGAAAAGGGAGGAATAGGGGGCCAGGCGCGGTGGCTGAAGCCTGTAATCCCAGCACTTTGGGAGACCGAGACGGGTGGATCACGAGGTCAGGAGATCGAGACCATCCTGGCTAACACAGTGGGGAAACCATCTCTACTAAAAATACAAAAAAAATGGCAGTGGCCGAGGTGGCGGGCGCCTGTAGTCCCAGCTTCTCGGGAGGCTGAGGCAGGAGAATGGCGTGAACCGGGAGGCGGAGCTGCAGTGAAGCTGAGATCACGGCCACTCCAGCCTGGGCCCACAGCCAGACTCCGTCTCAAAAAAAAGAAAAGGGAGGAATGACTTCAAAGGCAATTCAGAGATCATCAGGGCTGTCCCTTTCACAACAAAAGGAGGCTGGCTCCTCTTCACCTTCAGAGGGCAGGATTTCTTCCTCACTGTCAAAGGATCAGGGACCACCACAGACAGCCTCGGGATCCTGAGCCGAGGGGTGAATCTGTCCTGAGGATCTGAATTGATGATGCTTCCCTGGTGGTCTAGTGGTTAGGATTTGATGCGCTCTCTCCCAAAATGGTGATGCTGCCGCTGCAGTGGGCCTGGAGGCAGAGCATGGGAGCAAAGAGGATTATTCTCCAGCCTTAAGATCGAATGGAATTTGCCTTGCTAGATTTTGAACTTGCTTGGGACCCCTCATCACTTTCTTCCTTCTGATTTTCTCCCCTTTTGGAAAGGGAATCCTATGCCTGGCCCAGCATTTATTTAATTTATTATTATTATTTTTTATTATAGTTTAAATTCTGCGACACACGTGCAGAACGTGCAGGTTTGTTACACAGGTATACACGTGCCATGGTGGTTTGCTGCACCCATCAACCCATCCTCTACATTAGGTATTTTTCCTAATGCTATCCCTCCCCTAGCCCCTCACCCCCTGACAGGCCCCGGTGTGTGATGTTCCCCTCCCTGGGTTCATGTATTCTCATTGTTCAACTCCCACTTATCAGTGAGAGCATTTGAGACAGAGTCTTGCTCTGTTACCCAGGCTGGAGTGCAGTGGCATCATCTTGGCTCACTGCAGCCTAGAACTCCTGGGCTCAAGTCATCCTCCCGCCTCAGCTTCCCTCCAGGCATGAGCCACCATCCCTGACTATTTCTCTAATTTTTTTTTTTTTTTGAGACAAAGTCTCGCTTTGTCACCCAGGCTGGAGTGCAGTGGTGCGATCTCGGCTCACTGCAAGCTCCACCTCCCGGGTTATGCCATTCTCCTGCCTCAGCCTCTGAGTAGCTGGGACTACAGGCACGCACCACCATGCCTGGCTAATTTTTTGTATTTTTAGTAGAGACGGGGTTTCACCATGTTAGCCAGGATGGTCTTGATCTCCTGACCTTGTGATCCACCTGCCTCAGCCTCCCGAAGTGCTGGGATTACAGGCGTGAGCCACCGCGCCCGGCCAATTTTTTTTTTTTTTAAGAGATGGGGTCTTACTATGTTGCCCTGGTTAGTCTCGAACTCCTGGACTCAAGCAATCCTCCCGACTTGGCCTCCCAAAGTGGAGGAATTATAGGTGGAATTATAGGAATTATAGCTGTGGCTGGGTAAGTCTCTGGTATTTCGTTATGGCCTGCAGACCAGGCTAATACAGTCCCCATTCCAATGTTCATAATCTCATATTCCTTCACAATCAATGGCCTTGCTTTAACTGCAGACACCACCTGAGACTGAAAATTCAATCTGTGTTGGAATCCAGTGAGGGATTTATGCAAAAATAGATTTTTTTTTCAAATGGTGTCAGGCAGGCAGAGACAGAGACGAGAGGAAAAAAAAAAAAAAAGTCAACACCGGGTGATAAGGTTTGGCTGTGTCACCACCAAAATCTCATCTTGAATTTTAACAATCCCCACAAGTCAAGGGTGGGACCAGGCGGAGATAATTGAATCATTAGGGGTTTCCACCATACTGTTCTCATGGTAGTGAAGTACTCTCAGGAAATCTGATGGTTTTACAAAGGAGAGTTTCCCTTCACAAGCTCTCTTGCCCGCTGCCACGTAAGACATCTCTTTGCTCTTTTTCATCTTCTGCCTTGATTGTGAGACCTCATTAGCCATGTGGAACTGTGAGTTCATTAAGCCTCTTTCCTTTATAAATTACCCAGTCTTGGGTATGCCTTTTTTTTTTTTGAGTTGGAGTCTCACTCTGTCGCCCAGGCTGGAGTGCAGTGGCACGATCCTGGCTCACTGCAACCTCCACCTCCTGGTTCAAGCGATTCTCGTGCCTCAGCCTCCCGAGTAGCTGGGATTACAGGCAGCCATCACACCTGGCTAATTTTTGTATTTTTAGTAGACATGGGGTTTCACCATGTTGGCCAGGCTAGTCTCAAACTCCTGACCTCAAGTGATCCGTCCGCCTCAGCCTCCCAAAGTGCTGGAATTACAGCCATGAACCACTGTGCCTGGCCAGTCATTCCTTTTGGAATATCAAAGTTGTGATTTGTTTTTGACAATATGCAGTTTGGGCAGCAGATGGCCATCAGCTAATGACATTTCATTGCCATCCAGAAATTTACGTGTAGAAAACTTAGTGTCCTCTGTGCTATTTTCATCAGTTTCATCAGGGAGAGGATAATTCAGATATTCATAAGTTTTTGCAGGTTTTTTTTTCTTCAACTTTTAAGTTGCAGGGTACATGTGCAGAGGATGTGGAGGTTTGTTACACAGGTAAATGTGTGCCATGGTGATTTGCTGCACAGATCAACCCATCACCTATGTATTAAGGCCAGCATTCATTAGTTATTCTTCCTGATGCTCTTCTTCTCCTCACCCTGCTGACAGACCCCAGTGTGTGTTGTTCTCCTCTCTGTGTCCATGTGTTCTCATCATTCAGCTCATAGTTATAAATGAGAACATGCAATGTTTGATTTTCTATTCCTGTGTTAGTTTGCTGAGAATAGCTGCTCCAGCTCCATCCATGTCCCTGAAAAAGACATAATATTATTCCTTTTTATGGCTGCATAGTATTCCACGGTGTATATGTACCACATTTTCTTCATCCAGTCTATCACTGATGGGCATTTGGGTTGATTCCATGTCTTTGCTATTGTGAATAGTGCTGTAGTGATCACATGCATGCATGTATCTTTATAACAGAATGATGCATATTCCTTTAGATATATATCCGGTAATGGGATTGCTGGGTCAAATGGTATTTCTACTTCTAGATCTTTGAGGAATCACCACGCTGTCTTCCACAATGGTTGAACTAATTTACACTACCACCAACACTGTAAAAGCGTTTTTTTTTTTTTCTCCACAACTCACCAGCATCTGTTGTTTCTTGACTTTTTAATAATCACCGTTTTCTGTAGGGTTTTTAAGAGATCCCTCACTCATGCTTCATTAACTTCTGGCCTTGAATTCTTGATCTATGTAGAGAATTTGGCAAAGATGTCAATTCCAGCAGTATTTGATTCTGGGTGTTTTGGTGAAAGCTTTAAGTACTTGGGAGGACATAAGACTTCTTCAGGAGATTCCTCAATCTTATTTGACTTCAATATTATTTGAAAATTATAAGTGGTGGGTTGTTCCCAGGAGCCTTGTTTTGCAGATCTGCAGGTTTCCATTTCAGATCAACAGTTGTGACACTAAAGACAACTCCTTTGAACTAAGGAATCATGAGGAATCTCTGGGGAAAAAGGCAGATTTCTGTGCTTTCACCATCACTGACTGCCTTGACACAGAGCTCAGTGAGGGGTGCTTTGTCTTCCTCCTTCAACCTGTTCAGTGTCATTGACAATGCCAAGGCCAGCTCAGCTGGGCTTTGCAAATGGTGGCAGCTGCTGTTTCTGCTCCAGGGCTGCTCTGGCTGATGACTTAGGCCATGCTGCTCACTGGACAGTCTGGCATTGAGGACTTGTGACTTGAGCCACTTCCTCAACTGGCTTTAAATTTATCAAAGGGAGATTGTCCAGGTGAGCCTGAGTTAATCATGCAAACTCTATAAATCTGAATGTAGAAGGCAAATATCAAGAAAGTAAGAAACCAGAGAGATTCAGACCTTGAGAAGGATTTGACCTGTCATTGCTGGCTTTAAAGATGGTAGGGGCCACATGACAAAAACCTGAGAACACTTTCTAGGAGCAGAGTGATCCTTGGCTAACAATGAGCTAAGAAAACAGGGGCCTCAGTTCTGCACTGCAAGGAACTGAATTCTGCCAACAACATTAATGAGTTTGAACACAATTTTTCCCCAGACTCCAGATGAAAACACGGCTTGGTCAACTCCTTGATTAAGTAACCCTGAGAATAGAATCCAGATAAATCTTGCCCAGATTCCTGATGCACAAACACCATGAAAATAATGAATGAGTGTTGTTTCAGGCCACTAAGTTTGTGATGATTTGTTACACTGCAGTAGCTAACTAATACACTGGGTTATGCGGCCAACCTGTTGATTGGGATCCCCAGTCTTATTTCGCATAGATACTTCAGAACCATGGACAGTGGAACAAATGCCAGGGGAGAGCTGATTGGCTGGATTAGCTACCATCCAAACTGGAGAGATCCTATTGGACAATCTTTGACCTGGGCACTGATCCCTGGACCAGTCAGATTTTGTCAGGATCTACAGACTCAACTTTTCCTTGCCAACCATGAAAATGGTGCCTCAGGGGTCCTGCAAGGTCCTGAGTGAACAAGTCCCTGCCTAGTTCTTCAGAAGGATATTGCACCACCCTCTTCCTCATCCACATTAGCCTCCTTTGCCTTCTCCTTCCCATTTCCCAGCCATTGCCCAGTGGTGTTCCTGTGTTCAGGAACTCTGTTCTTTTCTCTCTTTGAAACTTTCTATCCTTTACCTAGCCAACTCTCTTTTTTTTTTTTTTTTTTTTTTTGAGACACAGTCTCTCTCTGTCACCCAGGCTGGAGCACATTGGCATGCTCTTGGCTCAGTGCAACCTCTGCCTCCCAGGTTCAAGTGATTCTCATGCCTCAGCCTTCCCAGAAGCTGGGAATATAGGTGCATGCCGCCATGCCAGGCTATTTTTTTTTTTTTTTTTTGAGATAGAGTCTCACTCTGTCACTTGGGCTGGAGTGCAGTGGTGTGATCTTGGCTCACTGCAACTTCTGCCTCCCAGCTTCAAGTGATTCTCCTGCCTCAGCCTCCTGAGTAGCTGGGATTACAGGTGCCTGACACTATGCCCAGCTAAGTTTTTGTGTTTTTAGTAGAGATGGGGTTTCACCATGTTGGCCAGGCAGGTCTTGAACTCCTGACCTCAAGTGATCCTCCCACCTTGGCCTTCTAATGTGCTGGGATTACAGGTGTGAGCCACCATGCTTGGCCTGATATCTCTGAAATTTAAAAACTATTTAGAATATCACTGGGACCTATATGCTTTCATTGCTAATGGCCTGCTGCTAAAACTATATAAGCCCCTTCCCTCTAGGCCCAGGGACTGTCACAGAAGAGGTGGGCATGTGAGATGATAAGGGCCAAATTTGAGGGATAGAATTATTTCAGACCCTCATACTCAAGAACGGGCACGCAGATGCCCAAATATCTTCCAAAATAAGACTGCTTCTTGGGCTACTATGTGGCCTCTCTCCATCCATCCCAACCATAAAAAGTTTTGCTTGCCATAGAATTAAACAAAAATTATGGAGAGGATATCCAGATGCCTGGTGTATTAGTCTGTTTTCATGCTGCTGGTAAAGATATACCTGAAGCTGGGCAATTTATACAGGAAAAAGGATTCACAGTTCCACGTGTCTGGGGCAGCCTCATAATCATGAAGGAAGGTAAGGAGGAGCAAGTCACGTCTTACATGGATGGCAGCAGGCAATAAGAGAGCTTGTGCAGGGAAACTCCTGTTTTTAAAACCATTAGATCTCATGAGACTTATTCACTGTCATGAGAACAGCATGGGAAAGACTTGCCCCCATGATTCAATTGCCTCCCACTAGGTCCCTCCCACAATGCATGGGAATTCAAGATGAGATTTGGGTGGTGACACAGCCAAACCATATCACCTGGTGACAAAGCCTTCTGGGTATAGTGCTCCCAGTAATAAAATTGTGCCAATTGTATAAACAATTTTATCAGCCACTTTAGGAGAAATTACTAAAAAGACTACAAAAAGCCTTGCAGCACATTGAAAGTCTCTAAATTCCTTAGCTTAAATGGTTTTAGGAAAATGCTTATATTTTGTGTCACTAATTGCTACAAGTGTGTAACTACAACGAATATTACAGTAGCTCAGTGCATAGAACTTAAATAGATGTCAATTTTATAACCTCGCCTTTTGACATTTGATTTTTGGCTCTTATGTTACTTAAAGGGTTCCCAGGGTTAGTGAGAACCTGCCCACCACCATTCCCATCTGGCCTGGAACATTTAGTCGGCTGTAAATATTATGACTCCAAGACCTTTGGCCATAGGGGCCTCACCGAGGGACATGTTGGGCCTGGGTAGGCAGACACACCACCCCAGCAATAATATGGGACAAAATAAAAGTTTGGCCATTGATGCTGCATCTGGCATATAATGACCAAAAAAAGGGGGAATGTAAACTAGTAATTAAATCCCAAGCTCCCCCTTCCCACTGCCACTGACTGAATGGATCCTTCCTTGGCCAAGGGAACCCCCTGTAAAAAAATCTTAAAAACTTAGTTCCCAGACATAATGAGATGGGAGGCCAGACATACCTTCCTTTTGTGGTTTAGACACAATAACAGACCAGCCTTAATGGTCAAATAAAAATCACAAGACGAATGGAGCAGACTTTCTGTAACAATAAGATAGCAAATTAAGCCAGGTATAGTGGTATGCACCTATAGTACCAGGTTGCCGGGTCTGACTACGGACCCTGACCCAGTGATGGATGAAAGACATACACTGACACAGATATTTTGCCTGTCAGTGCGGCTAAGGGGCTCTGCTGCCTGAGTCAGCAGAATCGGCCTTGATAAGCCAGTGAAATTCACATTTATTTAGTACAGATTAAATGACAAAGGTCTCAAGTAAACACCACTGGGGGGTAATTAACATTGCCGACCTCCCAAGTAGAGAGCAATCATGCACCCGCAGATGACCAAAGGTCAGTCTTAGGACCACAGGAGTAAACAAGCTATTTAGATAAACTCCTCTACAGTCCCATATATCTATGCCCTAAGCTTTTAAGATAATTCAGCTGCCTTCAGCCAAATCTTCTACGTAAGTTATACAAACTCCTGGCCTTCCAAGAAGATGTGTGTCTATTTCCTGTAACTTTATAATTTCTCCCACCACCCTGACCGATCCCCTACATCTCCCCCTTCTCTGTTTTTCACATCAGGCCTTGTTGTTTGAAGAGTACAGACGTGTGCATCAACAGGTCTGTCAGGCGAGGCAGTCGTTGCTCTTATTCTGGCTTTGCATCCTAGAATTAGCAAATAACATGAGATAAACATGAGTATAATCAGTAACATTCTTTTCCAATCAAGGAGTGACCTGTAGTGTTACTTGGCGCTTCAGTTTGATGTGTGCTGTTACTAAGGATCCCCACTGGGGGTATGTTAGTTTCTTCTAGTGAAGCACTCACATTTTTAGAAGCTGGGAAGGGGTTGTTTGTCTAAGCAACAGGGCAGACAAAAGGCAGATTAGAAGATGGGCTTAATAGAGTGTGGCAGGTACAGGTAGCAGGCAAAGTGAGAGAATGAAAAAGGAACAAATTATCTGGAGTGAATGGTGTTTGTGTTTGGAGTAGGATTTGCTTAGCCTTCGGAGTTGTCCTCTTCAGCCTCCTCCAGATAATGTCTGGGGCCTGTGTTGTCTGATGAAGTCACATCATCTGGGGCTGTGGGTCCTGCCGGGTCATCTCCTTCATTTCTGGTATTGGGTTGGGTCCTAGCCATGCCATGGTAAGGTTTGATGCATCATGCTGGAATCCAAAGAGGACCTGAGGGGGTGTGAGCACCAGCATATCCTCTTCCCCATGTTAGCAAATCATCTGGACCACACCATTCATTACTATTTATATCCTTCCATAAAACTGCAGGTTTTGTGGCTTGAGAAGTTTTAGCAAAGTGCCTTTCTATAGCTGGTGGAAATTTGTCACCTAAATTTTAAAAATGAAGGGTAAATGAGGTATGTGCTAGTAGTGTTGCAGGGTGCTTATCCATACTTTCCCTCTTTTTGTTTTCTGAGCATATTTTTAAGGATGGAGTGGGCACGTTCTACTATGGCCTGTTCTTGGAGGTTATATGGAAAGCCTGTGGAATGTTGGATGTTCCATGTGTGACGAAATTGTTGAAGTTATGAGCTGGCTAAGTTGGACCATTATCAGTTTTAATTTTTGTGGACTGCCCCATAAACACAAAAGTTAAAAGAAGATGTTTAATGACATATTGAGTGGACTCTCCAGGAAGAGCATGTGCACTAATTAAATGAGTGTAGGTGTCAACAGTTACATGTACATATCATAGTTTTCCAAATTCAGGGATGTGTGTACATCTATTTGCCATAACTGATTAGGTTTTAGTCCTCTAGGGTTAACACTTGTAGAAGGAGGGGATGTGCCTGTGAGTTGGCAATCTGGACATTGTAGGATAATTTGTTTAGCTAGTCTCTGGGTAAGTTGAAATTGTTTAGATAAGTTTCTCCAGTTTCGGTGGAAAAATTAGATATATTTCTCCAGTTTTGGCAATTGGGTGGCTTGGTAAAGCAGTGATGTCATAACTTGTAAGTCTGTTTGATCATTGCCCTAAGCCAATGGGCCAGGCAGTGAGCTGTGGACTCGAATATGGGTAGTAAAAATAGGGTGTGTACATTGATCTAGCAATTTCTGAAGTTGGAGAAAAGCAGTGCACAGGGTGGGCTCCGGAGTGAACTGAATGAGTGCTGTCTCAAGGTTCTACAATAAATAAACATAGTAAGCAGAGTCACTAACAATATTGATGCGCTGAGTGGAAAAAGTCTCCAAAGTCAATATTAAGGCTCCAACTTCAGCTCTTTCAGTGCTAGTAAACCCATATCAAGTGAGGGAATTATGTGGTCTCCACCAGACAGTTACTTTTCCATGTTTACCCGAGCCATCAGTACACAGTGTGAAAGCATTAGGTATAGGGGAGTGAACTATTTTTGTAGGTAAAATCACAGTAGTTCGAGATAAGAACAGAAGGAGTTTGTCAGCAGAAAGGGCATGCTCTATATGGCCTGTGTAATCAGAGAGGGCTATTTGTAGATCTAACGACAGGGGCAAAACTGCTTCAAATTGCTTTTTACTTAAAGGAATTCTTATGACATTAGGATCATAACCTAGCAACAGATTGCATCATCTGTGGCCTGAATAGATGACTTTACTGATAAACTGGATATAGGGAGAGAGTGATGTAGTCCCAGTATGTGAGCAAAAAACCCATTCTAGAAGGCGCAGCCCTGGGGCCATCTGTCCTATTAACTCTGTAGGGGAGTGTTTAGTGGGAAAAATAAACAATTGAATTGAATACCACGGATCAACGTAATCTAGTTGCCTTTGAGAGATAGCTTGCTCTATCTCTTCAATTTCCTTTTTCGCTGTGGGGGTTAAATACCTGGGAGAATCCAGGGCTGTATTGCTCTTTGAGATAGAAAACAGGTTTTGCAGTTTACCATTAGTAATGCCCAAGTTGGGGTGAAGCCAGTTAATATTGCCTAGTAATTTCTGATAATCATTTAAGTTGCTAGTATTTGATTTAACCTTTTGAAGTCTTACTGACCAGGAAGTTAGTATGTACCCAAGATATTTCCAAGGAGAAGACATTCGTACTTTTTCAGGTGGGTGCTATGATTAAACCTCTTGACTTTACATTCTTTACAACAGAGGTATATAAACTTAAAAGCATTGGCTCCATTGGGGCTGCTAGTAATATATCATTCATAAAATGAATAATCTTGCACTTAGAAAATTCTTTTCTACTGGGGAGCAAAGCTTGATTTACATGATACTGACACATGGTAGGACTGTTCAGCATTCTTTGAGGAAGCACTTTCTAATGAAATTGGCAAGCTGACCTTTCATTATTGGTAGCTGGTATGGTAAATGCAAATTTTTCTCTGTCCTGCTTTGCAAGGGGAATGATATAAAAGGAGTCTTTTAAGCCTATAATGATTATAGGCCAATCTCAAGGAATTGACATGGGGGAGGGGTTGATTGCCCGAGCTGAAGGGACCCTATAGGTTGCAAATTAGTATTAATAGCACATAAGTCATGCAAAAGTCTCATTTACCATACTTTTTGGGAATGACAAAAATAGGCAAATTTCAAGGGCTGTTAGATGGTTCTATATGGCTGGCTTTTAATTGCTCTTCAACTAATTCATGGTCTTTTTGCAATTTCTCTCCCTTCAGAGGCCACTGTTCTACCCAAATTGGATCTTGACGGAGCCACATCAGGGGTAGGGGAGGGATAATAACAGTGGCCATTATTAGAAAGGGATCTGCAGAGTGACCCCCCCATTGGGCTAAAAGGTCCCATCCCCATGTTGCAAATGACAGGATCTCACTCTTGTTTTATGGTTGAATAGTACTCTATTGTGTATATGTCCCATATTTTATGTATCCATTCATCTGTTGATAGAAATAGATTGCTTCTGAATCTTGCCTATTGTGAATAATGCTATGATAAACATGAGAGTGTAGCTATCTCTTTGATATACTGATTTCCTTTCTTTTGAGTATATACCTAGCAGTGGGATTGCTGGATTGTATGGATTTAGTTATTTGAGGAACTTCCATGATGTAGGGAGACCCCCTGAAACTATTGCTATGGAATAAAAGATGAAATGCTCCTGATGATTGTAAATACAAAATTGCATGCAGGATTGTGTAAAGATAATGCCAGGTTGGACTGCCAGAATGAGCCAACAGTGTGTGATGTGCTTCCCCCTGTGGAGAGCTTATAAATGGATGTGCAGTTGGGGAGGTCACATTACCAAGATTCCTATCCCAGAAAAGCAGATGTTCATAGCTCTGGGAATGGAATGCAACCTTTGTGAAGAGCCTATAAACAGATGCATGGGGGGCGGGGGGTGCCTGTCCATATGGATAAGATAGGGCTATAAACGCCCTCATCTTGTCATGACTCTTCTAGGCCTCTTTAGGGTTAAGGCATACTCCCTTCTGAGCATTTCTGGTCTAACCAGTTGTCTAGCTTCACGTCCTGTTACTATGGATTGTCTAGTTTCATTCTTCTGAATATGGATATCCAGTTTTCCCAGGGTCATTTATTAAAGAGACTATCCTTTTCTCAATGTTTGTTCTTGGCTTTTTTGTCAAAAATGTGTTTACTCTAGATGTATGGATTTGTTTCTGGGTTCCCTATTCTGTTCCATTGGTCTATGTGTCTGTTTTTATGCCAGTACCATGCTGTTTTGTTTACTATATCTCTGTAGTATAATTTGAAGTCAGGTAATGTGATTCCAGCAGTTTTGTTCTTTAGCTTAGGCCTGTTTCCCTTGCCTCCATAACTGTTGCGGGTATTGACAGTCAGGCTGCTAGACCCCTTAGAACTCCCCATCTCTGGTGCCAACTTGGACAACATTCTTTTATGCACACCTTTTTAGTTATCCCCACCTGCCCAGCTCCCTTATTAGGTCAAGAAGTTTTAACAAAATTATCCACTACCTTGACTATTCCTGGACTACAGCCTCATCTCATTGCTGCCCTTCTCCCCAACCCAAAGCCTCTTTCACATCTTCCTCTTGTATCCCCTCCACCTTAACCCAAAACTATGGGACACCTCTGCTCCCTCCCTGGCAACCAATCACATGCCCATTACTATCCCATTAAAACCTAATCACCCTTACCCAGCTCAACACCAGTATCCTATCCCACAACAGATTTTAAGGGAACTAAAGCCTGTTATCACTCACCTGCTATAGCATGGGCTTCTAAAGCCTATAAACTCCTTACAATTCCCCCATTTTACTTGTCCAAAAACTGGACAAGTCTTACAGGTTAGTTCAGGATCTGCACCTAATCGACCATATTGTTCTGCCTATCCACCCTGTGGGGACCAACCCATACACTCTTTTGTCCTCAATACCTTCCTCCACAACTCACTATTCCATTCTCGATCTTAAAGATGCCTTTTTGTTTTTCTATTCCCCTGCACCCTTTGTCCCAGCCTCTCTTTGCTTTTACCTGGACTGACCCTGACACCCATCAGTCCCAGCAGCTTACGTGGGCTGTGCTGCCGCAAGGCTTCAGGGACAGCCCTCATTACTTCAGCCAAGCTCTTTCTCATGATTTACTTTCTTTCTACCCCTCTGCTTCTCACCTTATTCAATATTTTGATGACCTTCTATTTTATAGCCCCTCCTACAAATCTTCCCAACAGGACACCCTCCTGCTCCTCCAACATCTATTCTCAAACGAATCACGTATCCCCCTCCAAAGCCCAAATTTCTTCCTCATCCATTACCTACCTCAGCATAATTCTTCATGAAAACACACATGCTCTCCCTGCCAACTGTGTCCAGCTGATCTCTCAAACCCCAACCCCTTCTACAAAGCAACAACTCCTTTCCTTCCTGGGCATGGTTGGGTACTTTTGCCTTTGGATACCTGGTTTTGCTATCCTAACAAAACCATTATATAAACTCACAAAGGGAAACCTAGCTGATCCCATAGATCCTAAATCCTTTCCCCACTGCTCTTTCCATTCCTTGAAAACAGCTCTAGAGACTGCTCCCATACTAGCTCTCCCTGACTCATCCTGACCCTTTTTCATTACACAGAGCCTAAGTGCAGGGCTGTGCAGTAGGAATTCTTACACAAGAACCAAGACCGTGCCCTGTAGCCTTTCTGTCCGAACAACTTGACCTTACTGTTTTAGGCTGGCGCTCATGTGTGTATGCAGTGGCAGCTGCTGCTTTAATACATCTGAAAACCCTCAAAATAACAGGCTAATCTCCACTGACCCTCTACAGTTTTCACAACCTTCAAGCATTAATATCCTCCTCACACCTTTCACACTTACTGTCTGGCCCTTGACTCCTCCAGCTCTATTCACTCTTTATTGAAACCCCAACAGTAACTATTGCCCAAGGGCCCGATTTCAACCCAGCTTCTCACTTAACACCCAACACAAGTCCTGAACCACATGACTGTGTTTCCCTAATACACATAGCATCTTCCCCCTTTCCTCAGATTTCTATTCTTTCAATTCCAAACCTAGACCACACTTGATTTATCAATTGTAGTTCTTCTAAACCCAATCAATTTTCACCAGCTAAAGCTGGATATGCTGTCATGTCACACACCTCCATTATCAAAGCTGCTGCTTCCTCCTTCCCCCACTTCCCAACAAGCTGAACTAATTGCTTTAACTTGTGTGCTCTCTCTTGCTAAAGGAATGCACATTAGCATTTATACTGACTCCAGTATGCTTTCCACATCCTCCATAACCATGCTGCCATCTGGGCTGAAAGAGGCTTCCTTACCATACAAGGCTCTTCCATTATCAATGCCTCCCTAACAAAGGCCCTCCTTAAGGCTGCTCTCCGGCCAGCCAAGGCTGGAGTCATTCATTGTAAAAGACACCAGAAACCAACTGATCTTATTGCAAAAGGAAATGCCTATGCCGACAGGACAGCAAAACAAATAGCCAATGCCTCCACACCTGCCAATATTCCAGCCCCAACTCCAGAGGGCCAGTATTTTTCTTTCTCTTCTATCACTCCCATCTACTGTT
This sequence comes from Papio anubis, assembly GCF_008728515.1. NCBI lineage: Eukaryota > Metazoa > Chordata > Mammalia > Primates > Cercopithecidae > Papio > Papio anubis. Next base: position 44,987,442 of record NC_044995.1, on the reverse strand, counting down.
CTTCTGAAAACCTGCTCCACCAGTCTTTTCCAACTCAGGGCAAGTGGTTCTTAAATCATGGAAAATTCATTCTTCCTGCCTCACAAGCTCAGTCCATTCTTTTTTCCCTTCGTGACCACCTCCATGTGGGATACAAGCTTCTGGCTTGCCTCCTGCAGGCCCTCATCTCCTTCCCTCCATGGAAATCCATCCTTAAGACCATCACCTCTCAATGCTCTGTCTGCCATGCCACCAGCTCCCAAGGCTTTCTCAGGCCTCCTCCTTTTCCTACACATCAGGCTTGTGGATTTACTCTGACACAAGATTGGCAAATTGACTTTACTCATATGCTCCATGTCTGTAAATTTAAATATCTCTTGGTTTGGGTCGATACCTTCACCAGATGGGTCGAGGCTTTTCCCACTAGCTCCGAAAAGGCTACTGCAGTCATCTCTTCCCTTCTAACAGATATAATTCCCTGATTTGGCCTCCCTACTTCTATTCAATCTGACAATGGTCTGGCCTTTATTAGTCAAATCACCCAAGCAGTTTCTCAGGCTCTTGGTATTCAGTGGAAACTTCGTACCCCAAACCATCCTCAATCTTCAGGAAAGGTAGAACGGACGAATGGTCTTTTAAAAACACACCTCACCAAGCTCAGCCTCCAACTTAAAAATGACTGGACAGTACTTCTACCATTTGCCCTCCTCAGAATTAGGGCCTGTCCTCGAGAGACCACAGGGTACAGTTCATTTGAACTTTTATATGGACACACTTTCTTGCTTGGCCTCAACCTTGTCCCAGACACAAGCCTTCTGGGTGACTATCTTCCAGTCCTCCAGCAGGCTAGACAGGAAATTCTCCAGGCTGGTAATCTTCTCTTGCCTACTCCAGATTCCCACCCACAGGAAGGTACCTCTTTTAGTACATGCTCTCATCTTTTCACTTTACATTTCCATTTTTACCTTACACAAGGCCTCTTCTTCCTCTGTGGCTCCTCCACCTACATGTGTCTACCTGTTAATTGGACAGGCACATGTACACTAGTTTTCCCTACCCCCAAAAATCAATTTGCAAACGGGACCGAACAACTTCCCCTCATGACACCAACACTCCACTACTGTTTTGTTTTTCTTATTATTAATATAAGAAGACAGGAATAGGCCTCGACTTACTCACTGCTGAAAAAGGAGGACTCTGTATATTCTTAAATGAAGAGTGTTGTTTTTACCTAAATCCATCTGGCCTGGTATATGACAACATAAAAGCACTCAAGGATAGAGCCCAAAAACTCGCCAACCAAGCAGATAATTATGCTGAACCACCTTGGACACTCTCTAGTTGGATATCCTGGGTCCTCCCAATTCTTAGTCCTTTAATACCTGTTTATTTCCTTCTCTTATTTGGACCTTCTATCTTCTGTTTGGTTTCTCAGTTCCTACAAAACCACATCCAGGCCACCAATCATTCTATATGACAGATGCTCCTTCCAACAACCCCACAATATCACCCTTTACCCCAAAATCTTTCTTCAATTTAATCTCTCCCACTCTAGGTTCCCACGTCACCCCTAATCCCACTTGCAGCAGCCCTGAGAAACATCACCCATTATCTTTCCATACCATCCTCCCTAAAATTTTCACTGCCCCAACACTTCACCACTATTTTGTTTTGTTTTTCTTATTAATATAAGAAGACAGGAATGTCAGGCCTCTGAGCCCAAACTAAGCCGTCATAACCCCTGTGACCTGCATCCAGATGGCCTGGAGCAACTGAAGAACCACAAAAGAGGACATTCTACCATTGTGATTTGTCCCTGCCCCACCCCAACTAAACAATCCACCTTATGACATTCCTTCTCCTGAACAATGAGTCTCATGATCTCCCCACTGAGCACCTTGTGACCCCTGCCCCTGCCCGCAGGAGATAACCACCTTTAACTGTAACTTTCCACTACCTACCCAAATCCTATAAAAACTGCCCCACCCCCATCTCCCTTTGCTGACTGTCTTTTCAGACTCAGCCCACTTGCACCCAAATGAAATAAACAACCTTGTTACTCACACAAAGTCTGTTGGTGGACTCTCTTCACATGGATGTGTGTGACAGGATAGTCCTATTCTACCCTCCTTGTAATAGTCTTTTTGAATAAAGTCTCTCCTGCTAAATTCGGATTTGTTTTTTATTTGACAGAGTAATGGTCTGTGCACATAAAAGACTAAGTGTGCACACTTTACCAAGGCCTGGGTGTGTGCACATGAGGAGGAGGCTGTGCTCGTGTGTGTGTGTGTATGGGTGCTGGGTAGGTGGTTTTTGACTTACATATGAATCTGAGAGTCCAGATAGTCTCTGAATGTAAAGAAAGTTTGGTCTTGTCTGGGCTTGTCTGGGCTTGCCTCCTGAGCGGATGAGGCACATCCGTCTCAGCCTATTTGAATAATGACAAAGTGTTAAGCCAATTCTCAGGGCAGAAACGATCTTGCAAGTACAATATGATCTTGGGGTTGGAGGAGAGAAGAATCTGCAACAAATCTGCCAGTGGAAATGTTTGCCTTCTCTGGGTCTTGTGTGGTCCCATTGGGGAATCAGGGCATATAAGACAGACACCAGAGAACAGCTTCGCTAAGACCTGAAGACCCTAGTACCCTCTTCCAGAATGCCCTGGGTCTTGTGTGGCCCCCATGGGGAAACCAGGGTATATGAGAAAGACGTCAGAGAACGGTTTCACTAAGACTTGAAGACCTTAGTTCCCTCTTCCAGAATGCAGTATTTGGAGCAGGAGAATCTGCTCTTTAATAGCTTTCAGTTACACAGGTTTCAGTTCCTCAAAGGCCACACTGAGAAGTCAGAACATAGTAATATCTGCATGAACATTGCAGCATTATTATTTTTATTTTACTTTAAGTTCTGGGATACATGTGTAGAACATGCAGGTTTGTTCCATAAGTATACGTGTGCCATGGTGGTTTGCTGCACCTATCAACCTGTCATCTAGGTTTTAAGCCCCACATGGCATTAGGTATTTGTTCTAATGCTCTCCCTCCCCTTGCCCCCAATCCCCTGACAGGCCCTGGTGTGTGATGTTCCTCTCCCGTGTCCGTGTATTCTCATTGTTCAACCCCCACTTATGAGTGAGAATACGTGGTGTTTGGTTTTCTGTTCCTGTGTTAGTTTGCTGAGAATGATGGCTTCGCTTCCAGCTTCATCCATGTCCCTACAAAGGACATGAACTCTTTTTTAATGATTGCATAGTATTCTGTGGTGTATATGTGCCACATTTTTTTTATCCAGTCTGTCATTGATGGGCATTTGGGTTGGTTCCAAGTCTTTGCTATTGTGAATAGTGTCATTGCAGCATTATTTATAATAGCCAAGATATGAAAACAACCTAAGTGTCCAATAATGAATGAATAAATAAAGAAAGTATGGTCTAGAGAGGAACACATTGGAACATTATTGCATCTTACAAGAGAAGAAAATCCTGACATTTGGGACAATATGGATGAACCTGGATGACATTGAGCTCAGTGAAATAAGCCAGACACAGAAAGACAAGTACTGCATGATCTCACTTATACAGGTAAGAGTTAAAGAAAGAGGAAAGAAACACAAAAAGTGGCTCAACAGTCAAAGACGGGTTTATTTTGGAGAATAAACCTGAGAGGGGCTTCTAGTCAATTTCAGTCAGGAGCGCTCTCTCTTACAGACTAACAGTATATATTGGTTTTAGGGTGAGGGGGCTTATCACAAGCTTGAAATGTTTCTGTGTGGGGGAGAGGTTTGTGGGGGGGTTGGAATGTCTCTGGGCAGAAGGGAGGTTATCTTGGGGCTGACATCTTCCCACCCAGAAAGGAGGTTATCTTAGGGCTGACATGTCTGTGGTTGAGGATGTTATTTGTGGTTTATGGTCATGGTGACCTTAGACATTAGGCTGATGCCATTTGGATTTAGGCAGTTTTTGATCAAGATGAAACTTTTTTTTTTTATTTGAGAGGGAGTCTCGCTCTGTCACCCAGGTTGGAGTGCAGTGGCGCGATCTTGGCTCACTGCAAGCTCCGCCTCCCAGGTTCATGCCATTCTTCTGCCTCAGTCTCCCGAGTAGCTGGGACTACAGGTGTCCGCCACCATGCCTGGCTAATTTTTTTTGTATTTTTAGTAGAGATGGGGTTTCACCGTGTTAGCCAGGATGGTCTCAATCTCCTGACTTCGTGATCCACCTGCCTCAGCCTCCCAAAGTGCTTGGATTACAGGCGTGAGCCACCACGCCCGGCCCCGATCAAGATGAAACTTAAAATGGCAGCACTTGTCCAAGATAGTGATACTCCTGTTCTGTCAATATGGGGAATCTTAAAAAAAAAAAAAAAAAAAAAAAAAGCCAAACTCTTAGAGACAGAGAGCAGAACTGTGGTTACCAGGGAATAGGGGTGGGAGGAAATGAGCAGATATTGGGGCACAAATGTGTGGGTTCTCTGGAGACTTGCATAGTATTAAGACGTGGGTTTGCCCCAAATTGGAAAATGTGGGCTCTGTGTTCAAATAGTCTCACTCGGGTCTCAGGGCTGGTCAAGTTTGCTGGAAATTTGCATGTGCATTGTGCATACGCATGCTAGCATGATATTTAAATCAATGTTCTGAGAATTTTAAAGAGATACAGTTTTTCTATCTCAGCACAACATACTCATGAAGCATTTACCATCACCCTTAAAAAAGATCACACACAAAGTGTGGTCAGCTAATTGGTGAGTTAGGTAGATTCATCAAAACACCAGTTCCTCCTTTGTGCAGGCTAAATTTATGACGGTGGACATCTCTGGTCTTTATCCTGTTAATCTGGGTGTCTGAGTTTAATGCTAAATTTTAAAAGATGAGACTGGATGCATCGGCTCATGCCTATAATCCCAGCACTTTGAGAGGCCGAGGTGGGTGGGTCACCTGAGGTCAGGAGTTTGAGACCAGCCTGGCCAACATGGTGAAACCGTCTTTACTAAACATACAAAAAAAAAAAAAAAAAGAAAGCTGACCTTGTTGCAATCTCGGCTCACTGCTACCTCTGCCTCCTGGGTTCAAGTGATTCTCCTGCCTCAGTCTCCCGAGTAGCAGGGACTACAGGCACCTGCCATCATGCCTGGCTAATTCTTTTGTCTGTTTTAGTAGAGAGAGGGTTTTGCCACAAAAGCCACATTGGTCTTTCCCTTATTGCCCTTCTGACCAAGCCAAGGTGGGTGATCCTTCCCCTCCCTCAGCTGGGACAGGTGAATCACCCATCTTGGCCTCCCTCCACTTTGGCCTCCCAAAGTGCCAGGAACAAGCATGAGTCACTGCACCTGGTCTTGTTAACGGACATTGAATTTCCTTTTGATGAAGTGGACAGGATGATGATTAACTGTTAACAGACTTTGAATTTTCTTTTTTCTTTCATTCTTTCTTTCTTTTTTTTTTTTGAGATGGAGTCTCGCTCTGTTTCTAGGCTGGAGTGCAGTGGCGTGATCTTGGCTCACTGCAACCTCTGCCTCCCAGGTTCAAGCAATTCTCCTGCCTCAGCCTCCTGTGTAGCTGGGACCACAGGTGCCCACCACCACCCCTGGCTAATTTTTTTGTATTTTTAGTAGAGACGGCGTTTCACCGTGTTGGCCAGGCTGGTCTCCAACTCCTGACCTCAGGTGATTCACCCGCTTCGGCCTTCCAAAATGTTGGGATTACAGGTGTGAGACACTGTGACTGGCCTTGCATTTTATTTTCTATAAAACCCTGTGTATACACTCTTTTTTCAAAAATTGAGGTGAAAATCATATAACATCAAATAATCTTCCTTCCTTCCTTCCTTCGTCCCTCCCTCCCTCCTTCTCTCTCTCTCTTTCTCTCTTTTCTTTCTTTGTATTCCTTTGTCACCCTAGCTGGAGTGCAGCATGAACATATAGCTCACTGCAGACTCCTGGGTTCAAGCCTCCTGCCTCAGCCTTCCTGTTAATGGACATTGAATTTCTTTTTCTTCTTTTTTTTTTTTGGAAATGGAGTCTTGCTCTGTTGCCCAAGCTGGGGTGCAGAGGCTTGATCTTGGCTCACTGCAACCTCCACTTCCCAGGTTCAAGCGATTTTCCTGCCTCAGTAGCTGGGATTACAGGCAGGTATGGTGGTGGGCACCTGTAATCCCAGCTACTCAAGAGGCTAAGCCAGGAGAATCACTTGAACCCGGGAGGCGGAGGTTGCAGTGAGCTGAGACGGCACCACTGCACTCCAGCCTGGGTGACAAGAGCGAAACTCCATCTCAAAAAACAAACAAAAAATCAAAACAAACAAACAAAGAAAAAAGAAAATAGAACTGATTCAAATAACTGTGAAGCACCTGAAGGAAAATTCTTGATGGGTAGAAACACAAAGAAACCCTCAAAGACTGCACATCTAAAAAATTCTATTTTATATTCCTGTGAACAGTTTTACTCCTATTGGTAGATTACTGTAAGCTAGTTTATACAATACATATTTTTCCTTTTTGACTGACTTATTTCATTGAGCATAATGTCCTCAAACTAATCATGCCTTCCCAACCATCCCCCAAAGTCTTAACTCATTTCAGCATTAACTCAAAAGTCCACAGTCCGAAATCTCATCTGAGATAAGGCAAGTCCCTTCCACGTGTGAGTCTTTAAATCAAAACCAAGTTAGTTATTTCCTATATACAGTGGGGTACAGGCATTGGATATACCCATTCTAAATGGGAGAAATTGGCCAAAATGAAGGGGCTGAAGGCCCCCTGCAATTCCAAAATCCAGTGGAGCAGTCAAATCTTTTTTTTTTTCTTTTTTTTTTAGAGATAGAGTGTCTCTCTGTCACCCAGGCTGGAGTACAGTGACTCGATCTTGGCTCACTGCAACTTCTGCCTCCTGGGTTAAAGCGATTCTCTTGCATCAGCCATGGGACTACAGGCGCATGCCGCCATGCCTGGCTAATTTTTTTTTTTTTTTTTTTTGTATTTTAGTAGAAACAGGGTTTCACCATATTGCCCAGGCTGGTCTTGAACTCTTGACCTCAGGCAATCTGCCCACCTCGGCCTCCCAAAGTGTTAGGATTACAAGCGTGAGCCACTGTGCCTGGCCAGGCAGTCAAATCTTTTTTTTAAAATTATACTGTAAGTTCTAGGGTACATGTGTACAACGTGCAGGTTTGTTACATATGTATACATGTGCTGTGTTGTTTTACCGCACCCATTAACTCGTCATTTACATTAGGTGTTTCTCCTGATGCTATCCCTCCCCCCTCCCCCCACTCCACACTCCCCAACAGGCCCTGGTGTGTGATGTTCCCCACCCTATGTCCAAGTATTCTCATTGTTCAATTCTCACCTATGAGTGTTAGGTTTTCTGTCCTTGAGACAGTTTGCTCAGAATGATGGTTTCCAGCTTCATCCATGTCCCGACAAAGGACATGAACTCACCTTTTTTATGGCTGCATAGTATTCCATGGTGTATATGTACCACATTTTCTTAATCTAGTCTGTCATCGATGGACATTTGAGTTGGTTCCAAGTCTTTGCTATTGTGGATAGTCAGGCAGTCAAATCTTAAAGCTGCTAGATAATCTCCTTTGACTCTGTGTCTCACATCCAGGTCATGCTGATGTAAGTGGTGGGTTCTCATGGTCTTGGGCGGCCCCTTCCCTGTGGCTTTGCAGAGTACAGCCTCCCTCCCGGTTACTTTCACAAGCTGGCGTCGAGTGTCTGTGGCTTTTCCAGATGCATGGTCCTGAGTCCAAGTAAGGTTGGAGAGGGGCTGCAGGGCTAGATTTGTGGGGGAGGGTGGTGTGTGGGTCTCACTTCCCCTCCCTCAGCTGGGGACACCCCACACCGCTCCTCTCACTTCACCCTCTAGAGGTGAGAGCAAGGATGCAAGATGCGGGATTATCTGGGTTGGAATCCTGAGTCCACTACTATGTAGATGAACTGCCCTGGGCTTGTGACTCAGGTTTTATGCCACTATTTTCCTTAACTGTTAAATACAAAGGCCTCAGCAGTTACAAAACCAGTAACTTTGGGCAGATGACTTAAAGTTTTGCGCCTCTGTTTTTCTCATCTGTGAAATGGGATGATGACGATTCCTCCAGCTTTGTAGGTCTTGCATAAACACGAGCTGAGTTAATGTGTTAAAACGGTGTGCAGTCCATATTAAATGCCGTCAGGAGCATTTGACTTTACTTTGAGTCCCCAATTCCAAAATCCAAAAACCCCTGGAAATCAAGTCATTTTGGTAAATTGTTTGGCAGCAATTTCTGACCTGAACTAACTTTTTGTTAATTGTAGTCTTTTTTTTTTTTTTTTTTTTAAGACAGAGTCTTACTCTGTTACCCAGGCTGGAGTGCAGTGGCACTATCTCAGCTCACTGCAACCTCCACCTCCTGGGTTCCAGAGATTCTCCTGTCTCAGCCTCCCTAGTGGCAGGGATTACAGGTGCCCATCACCACACCCAGCTAATTTTTATATGTTTAGTAGAGATGAGGTTTCACCATATTAGCCAGGCTGGTAATTGTAGTCTTGAATTTTTTTTTTTTTTTTTTTTTGAGATGGAGTTTTGCTCTAGTCACCCGGGCTGGAGTGCAATGGCACAATCTTGGCTCACTGCAACCTCCACCTCCTGGGTTTAAGTGATCCTCCTGCCTCAGCCTCCTGAGTAGCAGGGGTTACAGGTGCCGGCCACCATGTCCGGCTAAGTTTTGTATTTTTAGTAGAGACGGAGTTTTCCCATGTTGACCTGGCTGGTCTCGAACTCCTGACCTCAGGTGATCCGCCCACCTCGGCCTCCCAAAGTGCTGGGACTACAGGCATGAGCCACCGCGCCTGGCCTGTAGTCTTGATTTGTATCCCACTTAGTGTGAATGTTAACACTTCTGATTGTGGAAAAAAAAAAAAAAAAAAAAAAAGGTATGGTGTTTGATTACAAAATGCTGCCCCAACCTCGCTAAGGTGATGCATAAAAGACGGTATAAACGCTGGGCGCAGTAGTTCACACCTGTAATCCCAGCACTTTGGGAGGCCGAGGCGGGTGGATCACGAGGTCAAGAGATCGAGACCATCCTGGCCAACATGATGAAACCCTGTCTCTAATAATAACAGAAAAATTAGCCAGGCGTGGTGGCAGATTGCTGTAGTCCCAGACTTGAGAGGCTGAGGTAGAAGAATCACTTGAACCTGGGTGGGTGGAGGTTGCAGTGAGATGAGATTGCACCACTGCACTCCAGCCTGGACAACAGGGCGAGACTCCGTCTCAAAATAAAATAATAAAAAAAAAGATGGTCTAATCCTGTATACCATCTTTAAATACTGGAAAATTCTGGGTTCCAAAATGTATTCGAGGTCCAGTGCAGTGGCTCACGCCTCTAATCCCAGCACTCGGGAAGGCTGAGGCGGGAAGATGGGCATTTCGGGAGACTGAAGTTTGAGACCAACTGGGACAATGTAATGAGACCTCATCTCAAAAAAAAAAAAAAAAAAAAGCCGGGGTGTGGTGGCCTGTGTTGGCGGTCCTAGCTATTTGGGAGGCTGAGGTGGGAGGATCACTTGAGCCCAGGAGTTTGAGGCTGCAGTGAGACACGATCATGCCACCACACTATAGCCTGGGTGACAGAGCAAGACCCTATATTTTCAGTAGAGGTGAGGTTTCGCCAGGTTGGCCAGGCTGGTCTTGAACTCCTGACCTCAAGTGATCTTTTATTATTATTATTATTATTATTAAAGTTCTGCGGTACATGTGCAGGATGTGTAGTTCCGTTACATAGGTAAACGTGTGCCATGGTGGTTTGCTACACCTATCACCAGGCTGGAGTGCAATGGCGCGATCTCGGCTCACTGCAACCTCCGCCTCCCGCGTTCAAGTGATTCTCCTGCCTCAGCCTCCTGAGTAGCTGGGATTACAAGCGCCCTCAACCATGCATGGCTAATTTTTGTATTTTTAGTAGAGATGGAGTTTTACCATGTTGGCGAGGCTGGTCTGGAACTCCTGATCTCAAGTGATCCACCCACCTTGGCCTCCCAACTTGTTAGGTGTTTTGCACTGTCTGCTTTGAGGGACAGCCACCCAAAGTGATCCCTGTGTTTCCTCTCGTCAAATAGAGGCACCAAGGAGAAAACAGACCTTTTTTTTTTTTTTTGACAGGGAATCTTACTCTTTTGCTCAGGCTGGAGTGCAGTGGCATGATCACGGCTCACTGTAGCCTTTGACCTCCTGGGCTCTACCCAACCTCCCATTTCAGCCTCCCGAGTAGCTTGGACTAGCATACCACTACATCTGGTTAATTTTTATATTTTTTTGTAGGGATAGTTGTCTCACTATGTTGCCCAGGCTGGTCTTGAATCCCTAGGCTCAAACGATCTGCCTTCCTCGGCCTCCCAAAGTGCTGGGATTACAGGTGTGAGCCACCGTGCCCAGACTGCTTCCTCTATTCTTCAAACATCCCTAACCAAGAACATTTTTTTTTTCTGAGACAGAGTCTTGCTCTGTCGCCCAGGCTGGAGTGCAGTGGCACAATCTTGGCTCACTGCAACCTCTAGCTCCAGGGTTCAAGCGATTCTCCTGCCTCAGTCAGCCGAGTAGCTGGGATTACAGATACATGCCACCATGCCTGGCTGATTTTTGCATTTTTTAATAGGAAAATGAAAAGACAGAAAAAACTCAATGCCCTCCTTGTCCTACCCGCCACCCCACCCCGACTCCCACCTCAGGTGGCCCCTGTGTGTAAACATTTTCTCTCAAACTTAAATAAAATAAAATAAAATTTAAAAAACCCTCATCAGAAGCAGTGGTCAGGGGCGCACCCACTGCACTCCAAAGAAGGTCTCATCAGTGTTTCTGGAAGGCAAAAGTGTCCCAGTAAGGTTGGTGCAGAGTGTGTCCCCTCGGGCCAGAGGCGTCAGGCGCTGGGAGGCAATGGTACAACCTTGGTGGAAGCTGAGACGTAGCAGGCTGATGCTACGGGAGGCGGGAGAGCAGATTCCCACGGCCAGGGTGGTGGGGTTGTGGTGTCTGGAGGTCGACGTGGAGGAGCAGATGGCCAGTGTCACCTGGATGTGGACCATGTAGATGCCGTCACGACGGATACGTAGCTGCCCCTTGTCCAGCTCTGGTCCACGCAGGAAGGAGCGGCCCAGTGCTGGGCCCCCCTGCCAGTATAGCCTGGGGTCCTGCTGAGGTCCTGGGGCACAGGGTTAGAGGGATGAGAGGATGAAGTTTTAGGGAAACTGAGGCACAGGAGGTCATAGAGAAAGTCAGATATAGAGATTGAGAGTTAGAGATTAAGGGATAGGTTGGACATGGTAGCTCACGCCTGAAATCCCAGCAGTTTAGGAGGCCAAGGCGGGTGGATCACCTGAGGTCAGGAGTTCAAGACCAGCCTGGACAACATGGCGAGACCCCCATCTCTACAAACAATAAAAAGTTAGCCAAGTGTGGTGGTGTACGCCTCTGGTCCTGGCTACTCTTGGGAGGCTGAGGCTGGAGGATCGCTTGAACCTGGGAGGATGAGACTGCAGTGAGCTATGATCACACCACTGCACTCCAGTATGGGTGACAGAAACCCTGTCTCAAAAAAAAAAAAAAAAAAAAAGGAGGGGGGTAGAACGTAAGAGATCTAAAGAGAAGGAGAGAGGAGTAAGGGGAGAGGGGTAGAGAGAGAGAGAGAAAAAAAAAACGAAACAGACAAGGGTAGAGATGGATGGGGAGGGAGAAATATATAGAGAGAGAATGCATGAGACAGCGAGAGAGAGAATGAGAGAGCAGGAGAGAGTAAGAGCACGAGAGAGCATGAGAGAGAGAGCAAGAGAGTGTGTGTGTGAGAGAGGACGAGAGCTACAGAGCTCGAGAGAGAGTGCACGAGAGAGTGAGCGAGAGAGAGTGAGCGAGAGAGAGTGTGAGAGAGTGAGAGGGAGCGTGCGCAGGAGGACGCGAGAGAGCGAGAGAGAGGACGCGCGAGAGAGCGCACGAGAAACAGCTCGAGAGAATTCCCGAAGGGAAGCCTGCTTGGGTAACACCCTGAACCTCAATAAAAGCTTTGGCTCCCAGGTCCCTTTCTTTTCCTTGCTCTCCACCCGCTGGTTGAGCGTGTGTATGTCTCAGAGAGCTCCGACACCTTCTCGTTGGCCCTCTTCTCTCTAGGATCTTTATTTTCTTGAGAGATGGTGTCTGACCCTGTCACCCAGGCTAGAGTGCAGTGGTGCAATCATAGCTCACTGCGGCCTCAGCCTCTGGGGCTCAAGCTATCTCCCACCTCAGCCTCCTGAGTCACTGGGAAGTGGCGTGCGTCACCATGACCAGCTGATTTTCAAAATTTTTTCTAGAGATGGTGGTCTTGCTATGTTTTGCAAGCTGGTCTTGAACTCCTGGGCTCAAGCGATCCTCCCGCGTCAGCCTCCCAAAGCGCTGGGATCACAGCGGTGAGCCACGGTGCTCCGCCGCATTTCATGTGTTTCTCGCAGCGTCTCCTGTCTCTGTGTCTTATCTGACTGACACACCTGAGCCTCACTCTCCTTCTCACTCGAGGCTCTCCTGGACACTGGTTGTCTTGTGAGGAAGGAACGGAACACAGGTCAAACAGGAGCCACAAGGTTGTTTACCTGGCTTTGCAAATTTCCTGTATTGTTTACCAGGCTTTGCAAATTTCCTGTAAGAGTGACACCTGGTTCCCTGTCAGACACTTAGGCATGACATCATCCACCAGAAGAAAGAACTGACATGTGAAAGACGCTATCAACAACCATGGTCACCACGCCCGGTGCCCCGTCGATGCGGGGCTAGAGTTTACAGTCACTCTCCAGAAAGGGGCCTCAAGACCAAATTACAGGAAAAATATAGGGGGGAGAGAGAGTGAGAGAGAGAGAGAGAGAGAGAGAGAGAGATCAGGGGTCAGAGACCCAAGGAGAAGAGAGAGAAACAAAGGTCCTTTCCATTACAAAATGGAAGGAACAAGCCTGTAGTGATGTTAGTCTCTGGGGATGAACCGTGGAAAAACAGAAGAGGAACAAGCGTTCGAGAGAGGCTGGGAGGAGACAGATACTCTCACCTAAAGCAGAACGGTTCATTTTATCTCCCTTAAGGCTTCTTGCCAATGCCACCCACTCAGAGACCCCCTGCCCCCCACCGCCGAGACTCCACTTTAAATGAAAACCCCAACCCTGGCATGCCCGGATCCCCCACCCACATCCTTGCCTGATTTTTCTCTAAAACCTGCTCTTGGCCTGTTTTACTCTATGTGGCATTGCTCTGTTTTTCACATGTTCATTTTTATCTTTTGTCATCTCCTCCTCGGTAGGAGTAATAGTAGAAGGGAAGCTCACCAGGCAGGGATTTCTGTCTGTTTTGTGCGCAGCGGCACCGGAACAAGGCCTGCCCACCGCAGATGTATAATTAGTGCTTGTGGCATGAATGGAGGAAGGGTAGCCATTCCTGTGAGCATTTTTGTTTACTAACAAAATCCCTTTGATTCTTCTAAGGGAAGAGATCGAATGTGAAGGACTGAGAGCGAAAGAGAGAGAAAGGTAGTGGATGCCCAGAAACACACACCTGCCCCGTCTCTCCCTCTCTCTGTCTCTCTCTCTCTCTCATTCTCTCCCTTTTCCTCTTTCTCTTGGGCATGATCTCTCTTTCTCCCTCACCCTCTTTCTCTTCTTCCCCCTCTCTGTCTCTTCCTCTCTCTGCCATTCGCCTCTTTTCTCTCTTCTTTCTTTCTTTTTCTTTCTTTCTTCTTTCTTTCTTTCATCTTTCTCTTTCTTCCTTTCTTTCTCTCTCTGTCTCTTCCCTCCCTCCCTCTTTCTTTCTTTTCTTTCTCTTTCCTTTCATTTATTTATTTGTTTACTTATTTATTTGACGGAATCTCCTTCTGTCATCTAGGCTGGAGCGCAGTGGCATAATCTTGGCTGACTGCAACCTCGGCCTCCCAACTTCAAGCGATTCTGCTGCCTCAGCCTCGCGAGTAGCTGGGATCACAGGCACCTGCTACCACGCCCAGTTAATTTTTGTATTTTTAGTGGAGACGATGTTTCACCATGTTGGCCAGGCTGATCTCAAACTCCTGGGCTCAAGTGATCCACCGCCTTCGGCCTCCCAAAGTGCTGGGATTACACCCGGCTGCCTCTCCGGTTTTCATTCACTGTTCCTCTCTGTCTCTCCCTCCCTCTCTCTCCTCTATCTTTTTTTTTTTTCCTCTCTCTCCCTCTCTCTTTCTGTCTTTCTCCCTTGCTCTCTCTCCCTGTGTCTCTCCCGGTTTCTTTCTCCCTTTCTTTCCCTGTCTTCTTCTGTCTCTGTCTGTCCCCTCTGTCTCTCTCTCTCTGTCCTTGTTTCTCGCTGTCTCTCACTCCCTTTCTCTTGGCCTCTCCCTCCCTCTCCGTCTCTCTTCTCTCTGTCTCCCCTTCTCTGTTTCCCTCCCTATCTCTCCCTCTCTCTCTCCCTCCGTCTCTCTCTGTGTCTCTTTCTCTCTGTCTCTCCCCACTTGTCTTTCTGTCTCTCCTTCCTTCTCTCTCTATGTCTCTTCTCCCCGTCCCTCCACGTCCCCCGTGTTACCTGTATGGTTCAGCTGCAGCTCAGCTATGTCCCACTGGAAGAAAAGACCAGAAAACAGGGCACGGACGTAAGCAGAGAGGTTCTATGTGTCCCCCGTGCCAGGAGCTCTCTTTTCTCTGTCCATCCTCCTTTCCACCTCTCATCCCACGGCGCGCACGGGTGACTTCATTTTATTTTATTTACTCTTAAGACTTCTTAAAGAGGAAGCAGGTCTGAACCAGCGGGGAACGTAAAGTCGAGACCTTCAAAAGAACTTCTTAGTTTCCCGAATCGTTTTCCTGTATGTCACCGGGCGCGAGTGCACAGCGCGCACCGGACTCTCTCCGCTGCAAAGGTGCCCCGCGCGGTCCCCAAGGGGACCCCTCCCCCACCCGGAGCGAGTGGTTGGGGTCGTCCCGTCCTAGGAGGCTCCAGGGAGCCCCCACGCCCAGCCTTGTGAAGCCCCCAGCAGCCTCTGAGTCAGCCTGCCGGGGAACACCAGAGCCGAGTCATCTTCCATTTCCATGTGCGCCTACCTTTCCCGTCCCGGGATCTCCCTGTACCTCCTGGCAGGGTGACTCTCTCGGAGCCCCTATACCGCGCAGCCTGGTCCCCGCCTCGCCTCCCTATTCTGGTCTCTGTTTCTGCCCTACCCGATCTTCCTCCCTGGCCTCTTTGTACCCATCTCATTCTGATTTTGTCTTTTCTGTCCCGCGCTTCTCAGTCTCCGCCCTGGTGCACGGTCCCTCCGCCCCTCTCCGTATTCTCTGCCAGAATAAGTTCGGATGTTTTCCTCCCAACTTTCTATCTCAACTCACCCCAAGTGACTCGAGCGGCAGCTGCTGCTGAGCCCGTGAGAGGCGCTGGATGCAGACCACGAGGCAGATCGCCAAGCCCGCGACCAGTGGAACCACAGCAGCCCGCAGGACGCACGCATAGGGCCTGCGCCGCACCGCGCAGCCGGAACCCTCCTCCGGCATCGCCGCGGCGATCACCTCCGCTAGCGCAGGCGGGGCGAGGGGGGCGCAGAGCGCTGCGGGGAAAGGAAGGAAGGCAACTGCAGCCCCCTCCCGGGGCTCCTGGGCGTCTACTTGCCTCAACTTGTCAGGGGACCAGCCTGCCCCTCTCTGGGGATGTCCGGCCGGTCGAGGGGAGGGACTAGAGCGATTGGCGAGGGGAAATTCCCTCCAACTGCTACCAGTCTGCAGCTCGCACAGTGGGTGGAGGTGGTTGCCGGATGGGCCAGGCAGTGGCCTCGGGTGAGCCACTGAGTTGCCTGTCCCCAACCCCTCCCCGCCCGATCTTCAGGCAGAAGACACCCAATCTTCCTATTTCCCTCTCCACCTCATTCTTCCGGGGCCCATTCATTTATTCAACAAACCTCCACTGCACATTTGTTAGGGACTAGACTGTGTTCTGTGCACTGGGGGTACAGCAGGCATCCAAGAATTGGGGGTGCTCCTCAAATATTCGTGTACCCATCTCCTGCATTTTTTTTTTTTTTTTTTTTTTGAGACGGAGGTCTCCCTCTGTCGCCCAGGCTGGAGTGCAGTGGCGCCATCTCATCTCACTGCAACCTCGGTCTCCTGGGTTCAAGTGATTCTCCTGTTTGAGCCTCGCGAGTAGCTGGGATTAACAGGCGCGCGCCATCATGCCTGGCTAATTTTTTGTATTTTTAGTAGAGATGGGGTTTCACCGTGTTGGCCAGGCTGGTCTTGAACTCTTGACCTCCGGTGATCCGTCCGCCTTGGCCTCTCAAAAGTGCTGGGATTAAAGGCGTGAGCCACCGCTCCTGGTCAGTTATCTCCCACATTCTTGGAAACCTCCTGCCTTTTTGTTTAAAGTTAAACTAATATTTTAATTTTTTAATTTTTATTTTTTTGAGACAGAGTCTGGCTCTGTTGCCCAGGCTGGAGTGCAGTGGTGTGATCTCAGCTCACTGCAAGCTCCGCCTCCTGGGTTCACGCCATTCTCCAGCCTCAGCCTCTTGAATAGCTGGGACTACAAGTGCCCGCCACCAAGCCTGGCTAATTTTTTTGTGTTTTTAGTAGAGATGGGGTTTCACCATGTTAGCCAGGATGGTCTCGATCTCCTGACCTCGTGATCCGCCGGCCTCGGCCTCCCAAAGTGCTGGGATTACAGGCGTGAGCCACCCTGCCCAGACTAAATGAATATTTTTAGAGACAGTGTTGCTCTGTTGCCCAGGCTGGAGTGCAGTGGCGCCACACAGTTCACAGCAGCCTCAAACTCCTGGGCTTCAGTGACCCTCCCATCTCAGTCTTTTGCATAGTTGGGTCTACAGGCACACGCTATCATGCCTGGCTAATTAAATTTTTTTTTTTTTTTTGTAGAGGATGGGGTGTTACTATGTTACCAGGCTGGTCTCAAACTCCTGGGCTCAAGCGATCCTCTTGCGTAGGCCTCCCCACCGCACCCAGGCCCCTGCCTCTGTTCTTGATGGCTGTAGTGGGTTAACAGCATCCTCCCAGAGTTCATGGCCACCTGGAACTGCAGAATATGACCTCATTTAGAAATTAGGGGTTTTTTGCAGATGTAATTAGGATTACATGAGGTCATACTGGATGAGAGAGGGCCCTCAGGTGGAGAGAAAAGAGACACATAGAGAAGGAGGCCATGTGAAAACAGAAACAGAAACTGAGCAAGGCAGATGAAAGTCAAGAAACACCAAAGAGTGGCCCGGCGCGGTGGCTCAGGCCTGTAATCCCAGCACTTTGGGGGGCTGAGGCGGGCGGATCACTTGATGTCAGGAGTTTGAGACCAGCCTGGCTAACAGGGTGAAACCCCGTCTCTACTAGAAATACAAACAATTAGCCGGGCGTGGTGATGGGTGCTTGTCATCCCAGCCACTCGGGAGGCTGAGGCAGGAAAATGGCGTGAACCAGGGAAGTGGAGCTTGCAGTGAGCTGAGATGGCGCCACTGCACTCCAGCCTGGGCGACAGAGCCAGACTCCGTCTCAAAAAAAAATAAATAAATAAAAATAGAAAATAAATTAGCGGGGTGTAGTGGTGCGTGCCTGTAATCCCAGCTACTCGGGAGGTTGAGGCAGAGAATCACTTGAACCTGGGAGGCAGTCTGCAGTGAGCTGAGATCGGGAGATTGAGACCAGCCTGGCCAACATCGTGAACCCCTGTCTCTATTAAAAATACAAAAATTTGCTGGGTGTGGTGGTGCACGACTGTAATCCCAGCTACTCAGGAGGCTGAGGCAGGAGAATCACTTGAACCTAGGAGGCGGAGGTTGCAGTGAGCTGAGATCACACCACTGCACTCCAGCCTGGGCGACAGAGTGAGACTTCATCTCAAAAACCCAAACAAAACCCAAAGCCAAACCCAAAACCAAAACAAAGAAACATCAGGGATTGCTGGCTAGGTAAATATCAAATAAATTGGTGTAGGAGGTCATCTTGGAGGTGCCGTCCACCCACTGCCCCAGACCTGGAGACCTAGGGCTCCCGTGAAGGAAATTCCTTTATTACTTGGGAGATCCCAGGTACTATGTAATCATATGTATATGCTGATTTCTTGGACGTCCCAAAATTCTGGACCTATTTGACTTCCACCTTTCACCTGCCCTGCACATGCTGTATGTAGGCTCAGGCTCCGAAATCTCCCATCTCTCCGGTTTCTAGCCACTAGAAAGTGGAAGAGGCAATGGAGTCTCCCCTTGGACCAGTTAGGGGGCATGTGGCACTACTGACACCTTGATTTCAGGCTGTGGCCTCCAGAACAGTGACACAATATATTTCTGTTGTGTGAAGCCATCCAGTTTGTGGCACTTTGTTACAGATTCCCGAGAAAACTAATCCAAAGGTGTAGTTAGAGCATAAAGGCCATCCTAACCTTGTACGACGGTGACAAAATGTATGAGTCGACCCCGACTCATTACAATTGTACCAAAGCTTGCCAACTGGGTGTGGCTAATGTTTGGTTGTAGACACTGACATTCAAAAGCTTTGTTACATATTGGGGGCGTGGGTGAAGGTCAGGTGGGGACTCTGTGGACCATTTTTGTAGCTTCTTGTGAGCCTTAAACTATTTCACAATAAAAAGTGACACTCAACTGCTATTATTTGAGATAATTATTGCTCACAAACACCGAACAATTCTCCTAGGGGAAATTATATAGTTAGGGGCCGGGCATGGTGGCTCGCACCTGTAATCCCAGCACTTTGGGAGGCTGAGGTGGGCGGATTACTTGAGGTTAAGAGTTGGAGACCAGGCTGGGTATGGTGGCTCATGCCTGTAATCCCAGCACTTTGGGAGGCTGAGGCGGGCAGATCACAAGGTCAGGAGATCAAGACCATCCTGGCTAACACAGTGAAACCCCATCTCTCCTAAAAATACAAAAAAAATTAGCAAGGCGTGGTGGTGGGCGCCTGTAGTCCCAGCTACTTGGGAGGCTGAGGCAGGAGAATGGTGTGAACCTGGGAGGCGGAGCTTGCAGTGAGCTGAGATCGTGCCACTGCGCTCCAACCTGAGTGACAGAGCAAGCCTCTGTCTTAAAAAAATAAAAATAAAAATGAATAAATAAAAGAGGTTCCAGCCTCTTTTTCCGGCTGGAACTATGGAGGGTGTAGAAGAGAAGAAGCAAGTTCCTGCTGTTTCAGAAACCCTTAAGAACAAGCGAAGGAATTTCGCAGAGCTGAAGATCAAGCACCTGAGAAAGAAGTTTGCCCAAAAGATGCTTCGAAAGGCAAGGAGGAAGCTTATCTATGAAAAAGAGAAGCACTATCACAAGGAATATAGGCAGATGTACAGAACTGAAATTCGAATGGAAAGCATGTCAAGAAAAGCTGACAATGTCTATGTACCTGCAGAACCCACATTGACGTTTGTCATCAGGACCAGAGGTACCGATGGTGTGAGCCCAAAGGTCCGAAAGGTGTTGCAGCTTCTTCGCCTTCGTCAAATCTTCAATGGAAACTTTGTGAAGCTCAATGAGGCCAATCATTGTGCTGAGGACTGTAGAGCCATACGTTGCAGAGGGGTACCCAAATCTGAAGTCAGTAAATAAACTAATCTACAAGCGTGGTTATGGCAAAATCAGTAAGAAGTGAATTGCTTTGACAGATAACACTTTGACTGTGTGATCTCTTGGAAAATATGGCATCATCTGCATGAAGCATGTGATTCATGAGGTCTATACTGTTGGAAAACGCTTCAAAGAAGCACATAACTAGAGGCCGGGCGCGGTGGCTCAAGCCTGTAATCCCAGCACTTTGGGAGGCCGAGGCGGGTGGATCACGAGGAGCTCGAGACTATCCTGGCTAACATGGTGAAACCCCGTCTCTACTAAAAATACAAAAAACTAGCCGGGCGTAGTGGCGGGCGCCTGTAGTCCCAGCTACTTGGGAGGCTGAGGCGGGAGAATGGCGTGAACCCGGGAGGTGGAGCTTGCAGTGAGCTGAGATCACGCCACTGCACTCCAGCCTGGGAGCACAGCGAGACTCCGTCTCAAAAAAAAAAAAAAAAAAAAGAGAAGCACATAACTTCCTGTGGCCCCTCAAATTATCTTCTCCATAAGGTGGAATGAAGAAAAAGATCACCCATTTTGTAGAAGGTGGAGATGCTGGCAACAGGGAGGAGCAGATCAACACAACAGGCTTCTTAGAAGAATGAACTATGGTGTGTACCACAATTATTTTTCTAAGCTGTTCGGTTAATAAACAGTACCTGCTCTCAAACTGAAAGAAAATTGTGTGTGTATATTTATGTAGTTGGCTTCCCGAGAGCCTCTGGTTATGAATCAGCAAGCAGTCAGTGTCATTAACACCGAACTCACAGCCAACAGAGTTAGAACTCATGCCTGGGCATAGCTTCTTGAACACAGGGATTTCGTCCTGTGTGAGGCTCATCACGGTCTCCTTGCTCTTGGTGACATTAGACAGGGCTTCAGCACTACTTGGGGGCCGTTTGAAACAGCAAAATTACTAACAAAAAGCAAAAAAATTGAAAGGAGATAAAAACGGGAGATTTCAGAGCCTGAGCCTATAGCATTTGCTGGGTAGGTGAAAGAGGGTAGTCAAACAGGTCCAGAATCTTGAGGTATTCAGAAATCAGAGTATCCTCCCTGCAATCCCCAAGTACTAAAGGGATTTCCTTCATGGAAGCCCTAGGACTCCAGGTCTGGGGGAAATGGGTAGACAGCACCTTCAAGACAATCTCCTACCCTAATTTATTTAACATTTACTTAGCTGATCTTTTTATCAGTTTAAGATATAAATAGTTCAGAACTCACATCATTAAGAAATAAGTAATACCTTCTAAAAAGATGGGCAGAAAAGAGATGGGGCGTGGTGGCTCATACACGTAATCCCAGCACTTTGAGAAGCCGAAGTGTCTTAGAAAAATCCCAAAACGAAACAGGAGCTGTCAAGTCACAAAGATAAGTACAACTGCTTATGAAACTGAATCTCATTCACCACAAGAAAATTGGGAATTGAAAGCTCCGTGAAAAACAATTTTTCTTTCTTTCTCTTTCTCTCTCTCTCTCTCTTTTTTTTTTTTCTTTAAGATGTTGTCTCCCTCTGTCGCCCAGCTTGGAGTGCAGTGGCGCCATCTGCTCACTGCAGTCTCCGCCTCCCAGGTTCAAGCAATTCTCCTGCCTCATCCTCCTGAGTAGCTGGGATTACAGGAGCCCACCACCACGCCTGGCTAATTTTTGTATTTTTAGTAGAGACGGGGTTTCACCATGTTGGCCAGGCTGGTCTTGAACTCGTGACCTCACGTGATCTGCCCACCTTGGCCTCCCAAAGTGCTGGGATTGCAGGTGTGAGCCGCCCGCACTCAGTCACACTTTATCTTGTCACCTGTGATTTGGTAAAAGATAAGAGTGTTGGATGATTCACCACTCAGCAAGTGCGTGGGTGAGAAGGAGCCTCAAACCTAGAGGCTAGAATCTGAAATGGACCCAACTTTTTGGAAACACAGCTTGTTAAAATCTATCAAGGCACCAAAATGCACCTTCCCCTCAACCCAGAAATTTTACTTCAAGGATTTTCTTTCGTAAGCACACCTGCACACATCACAGACACAGATGTATGCACACACACAGTGTGGTGTGGTTTGAATAATACTGGAACACCACCAACCACAAGACCCATGCGTGATTGAGGGTTTAGTCCAGTGCTGAGCACTTGTCAGGTTTCACCTTTTCTGACCTTCCCAAGAACGCTATGAAGTGGATCGTGCTGTTATTTCCATTTTCCCTACGAGCAGGCTCAGAGAGGAAGGCCAGCAGCTTAATCTACCTAGCAAAGAGCTTGGGAGAGGAGGTGCCTGGATTTGAATGTGGATCCATATCATGTACCTGAAGAACCTGTACCTTCCCACCTGAGTCACTTAGTGACTTGACCTGGCCTCCGACCACATTCCAGTCTGCAGTTCTGCTGGAGGTCATTTGCACCATTTCTTTCTTTCTTTTCTTTTTTTTTTTTTTGAGACGCCTTGCTCTGTCACTCAGGCTGGAGGGCAGTGGTGTGATCTCAGCTCTCTGCAACCTCTGCCTTCCGCGTTTAAGTGATTCTCTTCCTACCTCAGCCCCTCAAGTAGCTGGGATAACAGACGTGCACCACCACGTCCGGCCAATATTCGGATTTTCAGTAGAGACGGGGTTTTGCCATGTTGGCCCGGCTGGTCTTAAACTCCTGACCTCAAGTGATTTACCAGCTTCGGCATCCCAAAGTTCTGGGATTATAGGCGTGAGCCACGACGTCCAGCCGCGGTCGTGTGCATTGTTTTTTGGTGACGTTTGAGAAGAAGGTTTTCTAAAACCAGAGTTTCCCCATCTGCAGACTCTAGAGCTGAGGCTCCAGCACAAGACGTCCACTGATGTTGGCTCTCTCTCTCTCTCTCTCTCTCTTTCTTTCTGTTGCTCTAAGTCAGGGGAATCATGAGCCCTGTGCAGGGAAAGAGCTGATGGGAGAGACCCAGAGGACAGCTGGAACACAGGAAGTAAGATCATTTTCCTCCTAGGAAAGCCCGAGGCCCACGAGGCTGATTTTTGGCTACCTTCTGCTTACCCCCAAGGGAAATCTGGAAACTTCTGCCTCTCTTCCATAACCCTGGAAGCCATGGGCCACTTGAAAGTGCCAACTCAGGCTTCCTCTTTGTCCAACTTGGCCACTCCTTCTCTTTCCCTTTGCTGTGGCTGATCTCAAGTTGCCATGGGGATATCCCCTTTGGTGGTGATACAGGAGTTAAGAAGGAATTACTGGCCGGGCGCAGTGGCTCACGCCTGCAATCCCAGCACTTTGGGAGGCCGAGGTGGGCGGATCATCTGAGGTCTAGAGTTCGAGACCAGCCTGACCAACAAGGAGAAACCCTGTCTCTACTGAAAAATACAAAATTAGTCGGGCATGGTGGCGCATGCCTGTAATCCCAGCTATTTGAGAGGCTCAGGCAGGAGAATCGCTTGAACCTGGGAGGCGGAGGTTGTGGTGAACTGAGATCGCGCTATTGTACTCCAGTCTGGGCAACAAGAGTGAAACTCCGTCTCAAAAAAAAAAAAAAAAAAGAGAGAGAGAAGGAATTACTTAGGCAGAGAGCAAGGGCATGGCAGTCGTCGCTAAGGTTTTTCTTTTTAATGAAAGGCAGCCCCAAATCATTTTCTAACAAAGAGCAGCCTGCAAGCTGGGAGCTTGCCCGGATGAAGGCCGGCAGGAATTAAGGACTAGACATATTGACGATGGCAGCTCTATCTTCCCTTCTCTGCCAGCCACATGTACTGTAAAGGAGCAGACAAGATGGTGCCAATCAACTAGAAAGCCTATTTGCTTAAGAAGGTTAGGCTGTGGGCAGCGGGGCGCTGTGGCTCACACCTGTAATCCCTGCACTTTGGAGGCCCAGGCGGGTGGATCAGCTGAGGTCAGGAGTTCCAGACCAGCCTGGTGAATGATGAAATCCAGTCTCAGCTAAAAATACAAATAATAGCTGGGCGTGGTAGTGAGCGCCTGTAGTCCCAGCTACTTGGGAGGCTGAGGCAGGAGAATCGCTTCAACCAGGGAGGTGGAGGTTGCAGTGAGCCGAGGTCACGCCATTGCACTCCAGCCTGGGTGACAAAGGGAGACTCCGTCTCAAAACACACACCCGCACACATACACACAACTAGGGTGGAGCAACCAGCCTTCTCTGCACACTATGTAGACGTCATACCTAATCAAACCAATCTGTGAGCCCTATGTAAATCGGACACCGCCTTCTCTAGCCTGCCTATAAAATCTGCGTGGTCTGCTGGCTCCCCTTTTTCCTGATCTCTCTCTCTCTCTCTCAGCTCCTCTTCTCTCTCTTTTCTTTTTCCTTTGAGACGGAGTCTTGCTCTGTCACTCAGGCTGGAGTGCAGTGGTCTGATCTCAGCTCAGTGCAACTTCCGCCTCCTGGGTTCAAGCAATCCTCCTGCCTCAGCCTCCCGAGTAGTTGGGAATACAGGCGTGCACCACCATGCCCAGCTACTTTTTTGTATTCTTAGGAGAGAATCCCACTGCTGGGATTTCTGCTGGGAGGGAGGGTATCAAGACGCTCTTACTTCTCACTCTTCCATTCCTGTTCCTTTCTTTCTTTTTCTTTTTTTTTTTTTTTAGACGGAGTTTTGCTCTTGTTGCCCAGGCTGGAGTGCAATGATGCAATCTCGGCTCACTGCAGCCTCTGCCTCCCAGGTTCAAGCAATTCTCCTGCTTCAACCTCCTGAGTAGCTGGGATTACAGGTGCCCACCACCACGACCAGC
The DNA here is from genome assembly GCF_008728515.1 of Papio anubis. Lineage (NCBI taxonomy): Eukaryota > Metazoa > Chordata > Mammalia > Primates > Cercopithecidae > Papio > Papio anubis. The sequence continues at coordinate 44,963,204 of NC_044995.1, read as the reverse complement.
TAATTTCTGTATTTTTCGTAGAGACAGGGTTTCACCATGTTGGCCAGGTCGAACTCCTGACCTCAGATGATCCACCCGCCTCAGCCTCCCAAAGTGCTGGGATTACAGGCGTGAGCCACCATGCCGGGCTCATTCCTGTTCCTTTCTTTATCCCATGAGCCAATAGGACTAGGAGAATTCTGTGCAAAAGGAAGCAACAGGAAACAATTTTCACCTATGTGAAAGTCTGGGCTGGCATGTCATCTCCGTTCTGCAAAATCTTTAGGAGCCAAAATTCTTTCGCTCAAGTGCCTCTGACACACAAAAGGTGATGCCCTTGTCTGCAAAATACAAAGTGACATACCACCATGGCTGAGTTCCAGGAAACAGGTAGGTCAAAAAGTGAAGGGAAGCAACTCTCCTTCCTTTTCAAGGAAGTGCTTGCACTAATAAATTCCGCTCACAACCCATTGGCCCGGACTTTGTCACATGACTCAGGCAAGGGAGGCTGGGAAATGTAGTCTTCATTCTGAGTAGCCATGTACCCAGCTGAAACTCCAGGGTTCTATTACTGTCATTAACGGAATTTTGTGCCACAGGTGCAAATTTCAAGGGGGCATCTCAAACTGTCATTGTCAAGATAAATGATATTCTCAGGCAACATTTAAAAAAAAATCTAAAAAGTGAAGGTCAAAAAAAAAATTCATGATGAACACATTGCAAAAATGTTTTAAATAAAGATGAGATCCAACCCTACACTTCTACAATCTGCTTCATTTTCTTCCACTCTAATTCTGGTCTTGCAGCCCAAATTTGCATTCTGGCTCCAACACTTACCAGCTGTGTGACCTACAGCAAATGTTTTAATCTCTCTGTGCCATAGTTCCCTGGAAGTAATGAAAGTATCTCACAGGTTTGCTATGAGGTTGGAAGGAATTAATATTTGTAAAACCATTTAGCAAAGAGCCAGTACATGGTAAGGAACTGGTAAGAACGATTATTATCGTTGCTACTACTGAAACGGCCTCCTTGTCTGGAGTAACACCCGAGGTTCATAGTCTCACAGCCAATGAAAACAAGGACATGGACATGGAAAGAGTGAGGTCAAGTGTTGCAGGGAGTCAGGGACCCCGAACGGAGGGACCGGCTGAAACCGTGGCAGAAGAACATAAATTGTGAAGATTTCATGGACATTTATTAGTTCCCCAAATTAATACTTTTATAATTTCTTACACCTATCTTTACTGTAATCTCCGAACATAAATTGTGAAGATTTCATGGACACTTGTCACTTCCCCAATCAATACCCTTGTGTTTTCCTATGCCTGTCTTTACTTTAATCTCTTAATCCCATCATCTTCTTCGTAAGCTGAGGAGGATGAATGTTGCCTCAGGACCCTGTGATTGTATCAACTGCACAAATTGTTTGTAGAGCATGTGTGCTTGAACAATATGAAATCTGGGCATCTTAAAAAAAAAAAAAGAACAGGATAACAGCAATGTTCAGGGAACAAAAGAGGTAACTTTGAATTGGCCGCCGGTGAGCCGGACAGAACAGAGCCATATTTCTCTTCTTTCATAAGCAAATAGGAGAAATATCGCTGAATTCTTTTTCTCAGCAAGGAACATCCCCGAGAAAGAGAATGTGCCTTGAAGGTAGGCCTATAAACGGCCCCTTTAGAAGGCGTGCTGCCTTTTATGGTGGAAGCCAAAGGGATGAAATAAGCCCCGGTCTCCTGTAGCGCTCCCAGGCTTATTTGGACGAGGAAATTCCCGCCTAATAAATTTTGGTCAGACAGGTTGTCTGCTCTCAAATCCTGTTTCCTGATAAGATGTTAGCAACGACAATGCGTGCCCGAAACTTCATTAGCAATTTTAATTTCTCCTCATCCGGTGGCCCTGTGATCTTGCCCTGCCTCCATTTGCTTTGTGATATTTATTACCTTGTGAAGCATGTGATCTATGTGACCCATACCCGATTCGTGCACTCCCTCCCCTTTTGAAAATCGCTAATAAAAACTTGCTGGTTTTATGGCTTGGGGAGCATCACGGAGCCTACTGACACCCAGCTTTAAATTTCTCTCTCTAGTGCTCTTTCCCTTTATTTTTCAACCCAGCCGAGGCACTGAGGAAATAGAAAAGAACCCATGTTAAACATCAGGAGTGGGTTCTCCCGACAGTCGAGAGCTGAAGTTTAACAGGCGAAAGAAGGAGAAGAGCTCTCTTCTGCAGAGAGGGGTCCCAGAAAAATGGGTTGCTGTATCAGGGGTGAAATGTAGAGGGGTTTATAGTTAAGCTAGTGAGTAAACAGTGTTTGATTTACATAGGGTGTGAAAGACTGGTTAGACCACATGTCCCATTTGCATAGGGTGCACATTTCTGGTAGCTTCCCACCCTCTTTTGTTTTGCAGGCAGGTTTTCTACCCGAGTTGTGCTGTATTGCCCATTTCTCTGTTACTACACACGTGGTAACAAAAAAAAAAAGGAAGATGGAGCCTCCATGTTGGGCCTGCCTGGCCCCTGAGTAGCTCTTTTCTATTGGTGCACCTGCTGGCATTCTCTTGTGTAAGCTTCCAGCTTGCCTATCTTTGTTTGCAGCTCAATTTTTCAGGCTGCTCTTTGGTAGAAAAGAAATGATTTGGGGACTGCTTTTTGTTAGAAGGGAAGCTCTGCCGAGGACTCTGTTGCCTTCACTATCTACCAAAATAATTTCTGTCTACCTCCTGTATCACTACTACTGTTATTATTAATTTGAGAAAGAGTTTCACTCTGTTGCCCAGGCTGGAATGCAGTGGCCTGGGCTTACCGCAACCTCCCGCCTCCCAGGGTCAAGTGATTCTCATGCCTCAGCCTCCCAAGTAGCTGGGACTACAGGAAGCTGCCATTATGCACAGCTAATTTTTTTTTTTTTTTTTTGTATTTTTAGTAGAGACAGGGTTTTACCACGTTGGCCAGGCTGGTCTTAAACTCCTGACCTCAAATGATCTGCCTGCCTTGGCCTCCCACGGTGCTGGGATTACAGGGTGAGCTAGTGCGCTCGGCCTCTTATTATTTGTTTATTATTATTACTATTTTTGGAGACAAGGTCTTACTCTGTCACCCAGGCTGGAGAGCAGTGGTGCACTCATAGCTCCCTGCAGCTTCCAATTCCTGGGCTTGAGTGTTTCTTCTGCCTCAGCTTCCTGAGAAGGTGGGACTATAGGTGTGCACCACCACACTCAGCTAATTTTAAAAGTTTGTGGAGAGATGGGCTTTCGCTATGTTGCTCAGGCTGGTCTTGAATTCTTGGCCTCAAGTGATCCTCCCACCTTGGCCTTCCAAATTTTTGGGATTATAGGCATGAGCCACCACCCTTGGCCAGACTTTACACAATAAAGGTTTATTTCGGGTCACTCTGCCTATGGAGTGGCCATTCTTTACTCCTTCACTTTCTGTTTTTCATTATTTGTTGTTGTTGTTGTTGTTTGTCTGTTTGAGATGGAGTTTTGCTCTTGTTGCCCCGGCTGGAGTTCAATGGCGTGATCTCAGCTCACTGCAACCTTTGCCTCCTGGGCTCAAGTGATTCTCCTGCCTCAGCCACCAGAGTAGCAGAGATTACAGGCACCTGCCACCACACCCAGCTAATTGTTTGTATTTTTAGTAGATATGGGGTTTCACCATGTTGGCCAGGCTGGTCTCAAACTCCTGACCTCAGGTGATCTGCCTGCCTTGGCCTCCCAAAGTGCTGGGATTACAACCGTGAGCTAACACTCCTAGCCTATTCCTTTTCTTTCTTAATACACTTATTTCACTTAAAAAAAAAAGTTTATTTTCTACTCACACAACATTCAGATCAGGAAGGGGTTCTGTCTGTGGTAGGCTGCTTCTTCTTTTTTTTTTGTTTTTGAGACAGGGCCTCACTCTGTTGCTCAGAGTCGAGTGCCGTGGCACAATCTCAGCTCAATGCAACTTCTGCTTCCTGGGTTCAAGTGATCCTCCTACCTCAGTCCCCCAAATAGCTGGGACCACAGGTGCACGGCACCATGCCCAACTAATTTTTTTTTTTAAATTTTCCTACAAGTATTTTGTTATCAAGCATTAAAAATCTACCCAAACTACAGGCCAGGTATGGTGGCTCACGCCTGTAATCCCCAAATTTTGGGAGGCCGAGGTGGGCAGATCACCTGAGGTCAGGAGTTCGAGACCAGCCTGGCCAACATGGTGAAACTCCCTCTCTACTAAAAATTCAAAAAGTAGCCAGGCATAGTCGTGTGCGCCTGTAGTCCCAGCTACTCAGGAGGCTGAGGCTTGAGAATTGCTTGAACCCAGGAGGTGGAGGTTGCAATGTGCCGAGATCATGTCACTGCACTCCAGCCTGGGTGACAAGAGTGAGACTTCATCTCAAAAACAAAAATATATACAGAATACAAAGACAGTATAATAGACTTGTCACCCAGGTTTAACAGCTACTAGTCATGCCATTTTTGTTTCATCTATACTTGGACCCATTTCTTACCCCCCACTTTATTAGTTTTTTGGGTTTTCTTTTTAGATAATATAAATATATTGAAAGGTACAATCTGAATTGTACCTTTTTGACAAATTAATACACTCATATAGACTCCCCCCTTTAAAATAATAGAAATACTCCACTTACCAATCACTAATGTACATATAAGTTATCTCAAAGTATTATTTACAATCCAAATTTTTATAAAATAGGTCAGAGTTTTGACTGAAAAAAAATTTTTTTTTTTTTGAGACTGAGTTTTGCTCTTGTTGCCCGGGCTGGAGTGCAATGGTGCAATCTCGGCTCACCACAACCTCTGCCTCCTAGGTTCAAATGATTCTCCTGCCTCAGCCTCCTGAGTAGCTGGGATTACAGGCTCGTGCCACCACACCTGTCTAATTTTCTGTGTTTTTAGTAGAGATGGGGTTTTGCCATCTTTGCCAGGCTGGCCTTGAACTCCTGACCTCAAGTGATTTGCCTGCCTCAGCTTCCCAAAGTGCTTAGATTACAGGCGTGAGCCACTGCACCCGGCCCGTGTCTTTTTCGTATGATGCCTATGTTTGGTCCAGAGGTAGGGTAATTCTGACCTCCACATACAATGAGAAATGTTCCCTCTTCCACTATATTCTGAAACCGCTTGTGTAGAATTGGTGTTATTTATTCCTTAAATGTGTGATAAATATTTTACCAGTGGAGTCATCTGAGCTTGGACTTTAATTTGTGGGAAGAATTTTTATTTAGAGATGAGATCTCGTTATGTTGACCAGGTTGGTCTTGAACACTTGGCCTCAAGTAATCCTCTCACCTTGGCCTTCCAAAGTGCTAGGATTACAGGTGTGAGCCACCAACACCCATCCTGGCTATTGGTTTTCTATGTGTCATATGACCTTGTTCTTCGTGTTTTCCATTACTACATTCTGCATTTGTTTGAATTCAGTTTATTTTTTTGTAGGATACTAGTTTCATTCCCTTTTTCTTTCCTATTCTGTTTTTTTTCCCCCATTTATTTTCTTAATGGCCTTCTGGATTATAGTTTTAATACTAACTTTATATATTTTATTTAATTTTTTTTAAAGATGGAATCTTGTTCCATCACCCAGGCTGAAGTGCAGTGGCTCAATCTCGGCTCACTGCAACCTTCGCCCGCACGCACCCCCCTCCCACCCGGTTGAAGTGGTTTTCATGCCTCAGCCTCTCGAGTAGCTGGGACAACAGGCATGCACCACCACACCTGGCTAATTTTTGTATTTTTAGTAGGGATGGGGTTTCACCATGTTGACCAGGCTGGTCTTGAACTCTTGACCTCAGGTGATCTGCCTGCTTTGGCCTCCCAAAGTGCTGGGATTATAGGTGTGAGCCACCATGCCTGGCCTAATTAACATATTAACTTTATAACAACCTTGTTTGAATAATACTTTTTTTTTATAATATACAAACTCTCTGCCCCTATATGTCTCTGTCACTCCCCTTCATGTTGTTATTTTCACATATCGTATCTTTATACATTGTGTGCCCTTTAACATATATTTATGTTATCTCTTTCATCAGAGTTAGAAAGCTTTTTGCCATTATTTTTTACAAAATATTTTCTTCTTTCACTTTTTCTTCTCCTCTGGGACTCACGAAGTGTATGTTGGTACACTTGATGTGCCCCATAGATTTTCCCAGACTCTGTGTATTTTTCTTTTTTTTAATTTTCTTTTCTTTTGTGTTTTTTGAGACGGAATTTTGCTCTTGCAGCCCAGGCTGGAGTGCAATGGTGCAATCTTGGCTCACTGCAACCTCTGTCTCCTGGGTTCAAGCGATTCTCCTGCCTCAGCCTCCTGACTAACTGGGACTGCAGGCATGTGCCACCACACCCGGCTAATTTTGCATTTTTAGTAGAGATGGGGTTTCTCCATGTTGGTCAGGCTGGCGTCGAACTCCCGACCTCTGGTGATCCGCCCACCTCGGCCTCCCAAAGGGCTGGGATTACAGGCATGAGCCACCGCGCCCGGCCGGCTCTGTGTATTTTTCTTCACTTTTTTTCCCTGCTTCTTGGACTTGCTAACTTTATAGTTGCTTCATCTTCAAGTTTGTTGATCTTTCTTCTACCTACTCAAATCTTTCTTAAATTCCTCTAATGAATTATCATCTCCATTATTGTAATTTTCAGCTCCAGAATTCCTGTTTGTCAATTTTTAATAATTTCTTTCTTTTTATTGACATTCTCACTTCTTTCATCTATCATTCTCATGATCTGCTTTAGTTCTTTGTCCATATTTTCCTTCATCTCACTGAACACATTTGAGACAGTTGCTTTAATGTCTTTGACTAATAGTTTCAATGTGTGGGCTTTCCTAGTAATGGTATTTGTTAAATCATTGTTTATCGTAAATGAGTTATACTTTCCTATGTCTTTATGCTTTGTAATTAGGACTGGACATTCTGAGTACTATGATTCATAAGTCTGGAACTCCGATGCTCCAAGTCTTCATGGATTGCTGATTTCTGCTTCCTGAAGGCTGAAATTATTCATTTCTGACTTTCCCAGTCTGTTTTTTGGCAAGTGTGTATCCTTTGGGCGTGATCACTGAAGTTTCTTTTCCATTTTGTGGTCGGTTAGTAACCTGATACAGATTTTGCAAGGCATTGAACCTCTAAGTCTGAGAGATACCAACGGACTCAAGAGGGCCAAAACAAGCATCTTGTTGGCTTCTCAGGACATTGGCAGTCCCAGTAGAGTGCAAATCCCCCAAATTTTGGAGGACAAGGTCTCAACTGCCTGCTCTGGCACTGGTCACCTGTTTGAGGGAAATGGGCTCTCTCCAAATTGCCCCACTCAGGCAGAGGAATGGGGAGTGGAGGCTGGTTCGTGAAGGCTGCTCTCCTTCTAAAGAGTCTCAGTCTTTCCTTTCATCAAGCACTCCTCTCGTTATTATAAGTGCCACAACGGGATGACCAGTTCTGAAATCATTGATTCTGTGTCCCCCGCGCCTCAGTTCACTGTTTATCTCACTGGAGGGAGGGGCTCCCAGAGCTTTCTACTCTGTCTTTTTGCTTGACCTCACTGTTTGCTGACTTTCTGAGATATGCCCAAACTCATATGGCTATTGGAAATTTCCACGTTAAAAGTACTTCACCAGATTGGGCAACATGGTGAAATCCTGTCTCTACAAAAAAGAAAAATACAAAAATTCCTTGGGCGAGGTGGCACACTCCCGTAGTCCCAGCTACTTGGGAGGCTGAGGTGGGAGAATCGCTTGAGACTGGGAGGCAGAGGTTGCAGTGAGCCGAAATGGCACTACTGCACACTAGCTTGGGCGACAGAGTGAGGCTCTGTCTCAAAAAAAAAAAAAAAAAAAAAGGTACTTGACATGATAGTTTCCAATAAAAACATTTTAACCTAATTCCTTCATTTCACTCTTTAGCAATCAATATGTGAAAATTATATTGAACGGGTAAAAATGCAGGTTACAAAGATAAGATAAATATGAAATGCTACGATATACTTCTGACTACTGGAAGACATAAAAGAGAGTTGCAATGATTATGCTTCATATTTTGGTTAGTAAACAGAGAGAATGCATCTGCCCAAGGATTCAGAAGAGGTATGTGAATATTTAATAAGGTAAGTAATCCTTAGTTTTTGAGAAACCAGAGATAGAAAATACGTTGGTGATTTTTTTTTTTTTTTTTTTTTTTTACCTTTAAGTTCTGGGATACACGTGCAGAACGTGCAGATTTGTTACGTAAGTATATGTGTGCCATGGCGGTTTGCTGCACCTGCTGACCCATCCTCTAAGTTGCTTCCTCTCACTCCCCACCCCACAACAGGCCCCGATGTGTGATGTTCCCCTCCCTGTGTCCATGTGGTCTCATTGTTCAACTCCCAATTATGAGTGAGAACATGCGGTGTTTGGTTTTTTGTTCCTGTGTTAGTTTGCTGAGGATGATGGTTTCCAGCTTCATTCATGTCCCTGCAAAGGACACGCTCTCTTTCCTTTTTATGGCTGCGTAGTATTCCATGGTGTATATGTACCACATGTTCTTTATCCAGTCTGTCATTGATGGGCATTTGGGTTGGTGCCATGACTTTGCTATTGTAAATAGTGCTGCAATAAACATATGGTGCATGTGTCTTTATAGTAGAATAATTTATGTTCTTTTTTTTTTTTTTTTTTTTTTTGAGATGGAGTCTCAGTCTGTCACCCAGGCTGGAGTGTAATGGCATTATCTCGGCCCACTGCAACCTCCAACTCCCGGGTTCAAGCAATTCTCCTGCCTCAGCCTCCCGAGTAGCTGGCATTACAGGCGCCTACCACCACTCCTGGCTAATTTTTGTATTTTTAGTAGAGACGAGGTTTCACCATGCTGGACCGGGCTGGTCTTAAACTCCTGGCCTCAGGTGATCTGCTTGCCTTGGCCTCTCAAAATGTTGGGATTACAGGTGTGAGCCACCACGCCTGGCCAGGATTGTTATTACTACTTTTAACCCATTTCCCATTTGCCCCGAGAATACTCTTGTCTCTTATCCTAATGTAACATCATATACATTTCTGTTACATTAGGATTAGAGACAAATTATGTTTACAAATGACTCCGAGAACAGTTTTTATATTTTATTTGCACATTGAAACTCAGCCAGATTTGATTCAGCCTCGAAGAGTGTGTTTATGTAAAATTAAATGAACTCTGGCAGTGAGCAGCACGTTTTTTTAAATTAGGAAATGAGTTAACTAACATTGATCTTGAGGTTTTAGTCATTGTAATGAAATGAAAAGATTGAATAGGAAGAAATGAGTCATTATTTAGAGATTACTTTACTATGTACGTAGAAAATTCTAGGCCAGGCGCAATGGCTCACGCCTGTAATCCTAGCACTCTGGGAGGCCGAGGTGGGCGAATCACGAGGTCAGGAGATCGAGACCATCCTGGCTAACACAGTGAAACCCTGTCTCTACTAAAAATACAAAAAATTAGTCCGGTGTGGTGGCGGACGCCTGTTGTCCCAGCCACTCGGGAGGCTGAGGCAGGAGAATGGCGTGAACCCAGGAGGTGGAGCTTACAGTGAGCCAAGATCATGCCACTGCACTCCAGCCTGGGTGACAGAGCAAGACTCCATCTCAAAAAAAAAAAAAAAGAAAATTCTAAATAATTTATACATTGTTTTATTTTTATTTTTGAGATGGAGTCACTGTGTCTCCCAGGCTGGGGTTCAGTGGCTTGATCTTGGCTCACTGCAACCTCTGCCTCCCAGGTTCAAGCAGTTCTCTTCCCTCAACCTCCCAAGTAGCTGGGACAACAGGCGTGTGCCACTACGCCCAGCTAATTTTTTTGTATTTTTAGTAGAGATGGGGTTTCATCGTGTAGGCCAGAGTGGTCTCAAACTTCTGGTCTCAGGTGATCCACCCATCTCAGCCTCCCAAAGTGCTTAGATTACAGGCGTGGGCCACCGTGCCCAGTCTACACATAGTTTTTTTGTTTTTATTTTTATTTTTTTTGAGACAGAGTTTTGCTCTGTTGCTCAGGCTGGAGTACAGTGGTGTGATACTCCTCTTCCCAGGTTCAAGTGATTCTGTGGCCTCAGCCTCCTGAGTAGCTGGGATTACAGTCATGCACCAGCACACCCGGCTGATTTTTGTATTCTTAGTAGAGATGAATCTACCATGTTCACCAGGCTAGTCTCAAACTCCTGACCTCAGGTAATCTGCCCACCTCAGCTTCCTAAAGTGCTGAGATTACAGGCATGAGCCACTGCGCCCAGCCTACACATAGTTTTAATATATTGGTTTAGCAACATCACTGGATGCAAAGCCTAAGTACAAAAATAAATCATATTTTTACATACCACTAACAACTAGAAAAGACATGTAAAACTATGTCATTTACAAAAGCAACAAAAATATATCAAATACCTGGGATTACATCTAATGGAAGCAACAAATTCTACACCAAAAACTATAAAATGTTACTGAGAAAATTAAAGAAACCTTAAATAAATAGAAGGATATACCATGGCCAAGAGGTTGGAAGATTTAATACCATGAAGACACGAATTCCACACCAGTATCTATTGACCTATAGATTCAATGCAATCCCAGTCAGTCCCTCAGCAGGAAGTATACGTGTGTGTGTGTGTGTGTGTGTGCGCGCGCGCACATGAGAGAGAGAGAGAGAGAGAGAGATTGATTCTAATAAAAACACAGGGAACTGCAAACAACTAAGAAAGACAAGATGATCCATAAAAAGAACAAAATGGAGAAACTCTACTATATATTGAGTCTTATTAAAAGGCTACAGCAAGTTAAACAGTGTGGTATTAGTGCCACGAAGGACTACAATCCAGTGGGATTGTAAAAAGAATTGCTCCACTGCACTCCAGTCTGGGCGACAGAGCAAGACTCCACCTTAAAAAAAGAAAAAGAAATTAAAAAAAAAATGGCACACAAAATGTACTAGCTGTAAAAGAAAAGATGATCCGATTAGACCACATTAAAATTAAAATCTGTGTTTCAAAACATACTGATTCAGAGCACAACCTACAAAGGCAATCCACAGGGTGGGGGAAGATATTTGAAAAAATATTATTCAGAAATGGCTCATTTTCAGATTATATAAAGAATTTCTGGGCTGGGCGTGGTGGCTCGTGCCTGTAATCCCAGCACTTTGGGAGGCCACAGCCGGTGGATCACCTGAGGCCAGGAGTTCAACACCAGCCTGGCCAACATGATGAAGCCTCATCTTTACTAAAAATACAAAAAATTAGCCAGGCGTCGTGGCGTGCACCTGTAATCCCAGCTACTTGGGAGGCTGAGGCAGGAGAATAGCTTGAACCCAGGAGGCAGAGGTTGCAGAGAGCTGAGATCGTACCACTGTACTCCAGCCTGGCTGCCAAAGTAAAACTCTGTCTCAAAACAAAAAAGGCCAGGGAAGGTGGCTCATGCCTGTAATCCCAGCACTTTGGGAGGCCGAGGCGGGTGGATCATGAGGTCAGGAGATTGAGACCATCCTGGCCAACACGGTGAAACCCCATCTCTACTAAAAAAATACAAAAAAATTAGCTGGGCGAGGTGGCGGGCACCTGTAGTCCCAGCTACTGGGGAGACTGAGGCAGGAGAATGGCGTGAGCCTGGGAGGCGGAGCTTGCAGTGAGCCGAGATCGCGCCACTGCACTCCAGCAGCCTGGGTGATGGAGCAAGACTCTGTCTCAAAAAAAAAAAAAAAAAAAAAAAAAAAAAAAAAAAAAAAATTAGCCAGATGTGGTGGTGCGCACCTGTAATCCCAGCTACTCAGGAGGCTGAGGCAGGAGAATCACTTGAACCCGGGAAGCAGAGGTTACAATGAGCTGAGATCATGCCACTGTATCTAACCCAGGATAGAGTGAGACTCTGTCTCAAAAAAAAAAAAAAAAAAATTCTGTAAGGCAAAAAAAGAAAAAGACAACCTACTTTTAAAAGATGTAAAAGATGTGAAGCAGCACTTCACATAAAATAATATCCAAGTGGACAATACATACATGAGAGGATGTTTAGCTATATTACTTGTAGAAAAAATAAAACCATGTGGAATCCCTCTTACTCAACAGTGAATTGGCGAGACCGATCATGACTCTGAGAGTGAGTCAACAATGTGGCAGGATATGTTTTGAACCTTTATGCTTTCAGAGAAACATTCATTTCAATAATCTTCTGTGCAGAAAAATACCTTCACAAGAGCCAAAGAATTCAACTGAGAGACCACAGCACTCGAAACGGAGCATAAAAATAAGAAAAGAGAGGCCGAGTGTGGTGGCTCACGCCTGTAATTCCAGCATTTTCAGAGGCCGAGGTGGGTGGATCACCTGAGGTCAGGAGTTCCAACCAGCCTGATCAACATGGAGAAACCCCGCCTCTACTAAAAATACAAAAAAATTAGCCAGACGTGGTGGATGCGCCTGTAATCCCAGTTATTCAGGAGGCTGAGGCAGGAGAATCTCTTGAACTGGGAGGCAGAGGTTGCGGTGAGCCAAGATCACGCCATTGTACTCCAACCTGGGCGACAGAGCAAGACTCCATCTAAAAAAAAAAAAAAAAAGAAAAGAAAAAAAAGAAAAAGAAAAGATGTACTGAATTGGGTAGGAAGGACAGTTTCACTTGATTTGCATCATCCCCTCCCTGAACCCAAGGCAGCACAGAGAGAGATACCCACTGCATCGGAGAAGAGTAAAGTGAGTTCCAGGCTGCACTGCAGACCTGAGCCCGAGTTCCACTCTAGTGAACACTGTTATCAGGCTGTCCTCAACAGACTCAGGCTCCAGGCCCATCTCATTGCCAGTCTGGCTCCCACAGTCTCAGGCTCCAGCACTGCTCTAGCCTCAGCCTGTGGTTCCAGGCTCCAGGTGGCTCCTTTGAGCCCAGGCTCCAGGCTGGCACGCACAGACTCAAGCTCTGGAACTGCCTTCACGCTAGATTGGCCCCCATGAACCCAAGAACCACGCCCATCCTCACCGACTTTGTTTCGTTTTGCGACAGTCTCGCTCGGTTGCCCAGCCTGGAGTGTAGTGGCGTGATCTTGGCTCGCTGCAACCTCCGCCTCCTGGGTTCAAGCGATCCTCTAGCCTCAGTTTCCCAAGTAGCTGGGATTACAGGTGCCCACCACCGTGCCCGGTTAATTTTTGTATTTTTAGTAGAGACAGGTTTCATCATCTTGTGTAAGAATCTTCAATGGTAGGACCAGCGCTGTGGCTCACGCTGGGTACCGCCCGAGGCGTGCGGAGAAGCGAGGTGAAGGCACGGGCCAGGGGCTGCAGCGGCCAGTGGGGGACGCTCCTCTACGCGTCTCCGCAGCACCTGCCGAACGCAGCCTCCAGCGCCGCCACAAACTCCACATGGCTGATTTTGGCACCAAAGTCTGTGAGGGGGCCAGTCACCCTGACACTTTGGGAGGCCGAGGCGGGTGGATCACCTGAGGTCAGGAGTTCGAGACCAACCTGGCCAACATGGTGAAACCCTGTCTCTACTAAAAACACAAAAATTAGCTGGGCATGGTGTCAGGGGCCTATAATCCCAGCTACTTGGGAGGCTGAGGCAGGAGAATCGCTTGAACCCAGGAGGCAGAGGTTGCAGTGAGCCAAGATCATGCCACTGCATTCTGGCTTGAGTGACAAGAGTGAAACCCTGTCTCAAAAAAAAAAAAAAAAAAAAAGGAAGAAACAAAAAAGACAAGAAAGGATGCCATTGTGTCATTTTCTAGAATCCTTTCAGTTTTAGCTACCAACTGCCAGGAAAAGCCCTCATCTTCTCCTCCTCTCCTCGGTTTCCATCTTGTTGGTACTTTTCTAGCCGTATACAAACGATCACCATGTTAGCCTTAGGCTGAGAAGCTGGCTAGTCCTTTCTATGAAGCTAATACAATGGTCATTCCCAGACAAATGTAAAGGAAACACGAAGGCTGCTTCGAAGATTACCTGATTCCTTTAAAATATATACCTATATACACAGACATGCTCTTTTTTTAAGTGCTTATGCTTTAATAGAGATGAATCAGTTTTGGGATCTAAGCTGTTTGCGAAGCTGAAGGCACAGGTTGTGAAATACTTTTTAACTTTTGGAATCATACTGCCTACTGTCACTCTAAATATCAATATAGGGGTTATTATTATTATTTTGAGATGGAGTCTCACTCTCTCGCCCAGGTTGGAGTGCATTGGCGTGATCTCAGCTCACTGCAAGCTCCGCCACCCGGGTTCACGCCATTCTCCTGCCTCAGCCTCCCGAGTAACTGGGACCACAGGTGCCCGCCACCACCCCCAGCTAATTTTTTGTATTTTTAGTAGAGACAGGGTTTCACCATGTTAGCCAGGATGGTCTCGATCTCCTGACCTTGTAATCCTTCTGCTTCGGTCTCCCAAAGTGCTGGGATTACAGGCATGAGCCACCACGCCCGGCCAAATATAGGGATTTTTAAAATGTGAATTTTTGCCTGTCTTTAAAAATTTCAACATCAGCCTTTGTTAAGCTTAAATACACTGAATTGAATCTACAAAAGTGACTCATCTCCAGACTTTTATTGATACTACAGCTTTTGCTTTCTGGTGGCCAAAATACTAAAATGCCTATTGTATTTATAGATTAAAAACTGCTCATAAAAGCCTGTTATTACTCCTACTCTTTTTTTTTTTTTTTTTTTTAGATGGAGTCTCGCTCTGTCACCCAGGCTGGAGTGCGGTGGCACGATCTTGGCTCACTGCAATCTTCGCCTCCCAGGTTCACGCCATTCTCCTGCCTCAGCCTCCTGTGTAGCTGGGACTACAGGTGCCCGCCACCACACCTGGCAAATTTTTGGTATTTTTAGTAGAGACGGGGTTTCACTGTGTTAGCCAGGATGGATGGTCTCGATCTCCTGACCTCGTGATCCGCCCGTCTCGGCCTCCCAAAGTGCTGGGATTACAGGCGTGAGCCACTGCACCTGGCCCCTATTACTCCTACTCTTGAAGATGATAATATTCTACGTGGTCAAATGTTTGGATTCATTCAGGTCTTAGATATTTCACTGTACTTGATTTTTAATTTAACTCTTTTTCACAGCCACGCTAAGGGTAAAAATGAATAATTTCTGTCTGTCTTCCTTTTCAAGTATTTCTGGATAAGGGATTTGAAAAGCTAAAACTGTTTTTGTTTGACATAATATAAAATATGGAACTGATCTTTCTGGGGTGAGAGATGATTAATGTTTTTGCTATATACTTTTATAGATTATTTTCTTATCAAACTAGTTAACAATTATTTTTATATGTTTGTAAGCAGATATGCTTTCACAGCATACCTTGTGTATATGTAAAGATAAGTATTTAATTCTCACTGTTCACTTATTTTATTTCATTTTTTTTTAAAGATGGAATCTCACTCTGTTGCTAGGCTGGAGTGCAGTGGCACCATCTCAACTCACTGCAACCTCCGACTCCCTGGTTCAAGCTATTCTCCTGCCTCAGGCTCTGAGTAGCTGGGATTACAGGCACGTGCCACCATGCCCAGCTACAGCTAATTTCTGTAGTTTTAGTAGAGACGGGGTTTCACCATGTTGGCCAGGATGGTCTTGATCTCCTGACCTCGTGATCTGCCCTCCTTGGCCTCCCAAAGTGCTGGGATTACAGGCATGAACCACCACGCCCGGCCCCATTGTTCACTTTTAACTGACAAAGAAAAACAAGTGGAAACTACAGAAACTGTGATAGAACTTTTACTTGCTGGTCTGGTCTAGGTTGTATCCAACTTTGGCCAGTCACATATGTACTCAAGAAACCTTCCCAACAGAGTAGAACAGGATGAGACTCTGAAATCACTTTCAATATTCCCTGCTAGATATTGATTGTTATATCAAGTATTAAGTGTAAGCTTTTAATGAACAATTTATTGATTGTTATATCAAGTATTAAGTGTAAGCTTTTAGTGAACAATTAGTATAACTGTGGATGGCATCTGCTTTTGTTTTTAATTCTGTGGATTGTGTTTAAGCAATTCCATAGGATGTTCCTGATTTTGAGATGCTAAGTGGTATTGCACAGTTGTCACTTTATCAAGTGTGTACCACAGTCCCATGAAGTTTATAAAGCATACCCTTGTGTAGCTTCAGGTGCTAGAATTAAAATTGATCTGTTATCTCTCTCACACACACACACACACACACACAATCAGCCATGTGGACTCAAACTCCAGGTCCATCCCAGTGGATCCAGGCACCAGGTCAGCCCCTGTGGAACCAGGTGCCAAGCCTCCCCTCTTGCTGAAATACGCACCGGGCAATCCCTGTCAAGGACTCCAGCAAGAAGTCCACCAACAACTCCCCACCAAACAGCCTATCTAGAATCTCTAGATAGGTTGACTGGCAAAGGGCTTTTCCTGCTAAAGCCAGTATGTAAAGACTGGAAGAGGTGACTACTTCAAATGCAGAGACACTAATGCAAGGCCATAAGGATCATGAATAATCAGAGAAACACGACACCACCAAAAGAACAAAATAAAGTATGAGAAACTGACACAAAAGAAGTGGAGATCTATGAACTCCTGATGAAGAATTCAAAATAATCATCTTAAAGAAGCTCAGTGAATTAGAAGAGAACACAAATGGACAACCGAATGGAAAACAAAACGTGAACAAAATGACAAATTCAACGAAGAGATGAACCTATTTTTTAAAAAGGACTAAAAAGAAATTCTGGAGCTGGAGAAAACAAGGACTGAACTGAAAGGCTCCATGGAGAGCTTCAACAGCAGATGTGATCAAGAAGAAGAAAGAATCAGTGAGCTCAAAGGCAGGACATTTGAAATTATCCTTTCAAAGGAGCAAAAATAAAAAAGAATAAATAATACTGAAAAAACTCAATAGGCTTATGAGATACCATTAAGTGAACCAATATATACATTATGGAAGTGCTCCAAAAGGAGCAGGAAAGGTGAAAAGAAGAGAAAATGTATTTACAAAAATAATGATAGAAAAATTCTGGGGTCAGGCGTGATGGCTCATGCCTGTAATTCCAGCACTTTGCGGGGCCGAGGTGGGTGGGTCACTTGCGGTCAGGAATTTGAGACCACCCTGGCCAACATGGTGAAACCCCATCTCTACCAAAAATACAGAAATGAGCTGGGAGTAGTGGTGCACACCAATGGTCCCAGGTACTTGGGAGACTGAGGCATAAGAATCACTTGAACCTGGGAGGTGGAGGTTGCAGTGAGCCAAGACTGTTCCACTGCACTCCAGCCTGAGCAACAGAATGAAACTCTATCTCAAACAAAAACAAAAACAACCCCCCCAGAATTTCCAAATCTGGAAAGGAAAAAATGAATATGAAGATCCATGGAGCCCAAAAAACCCCAAATAGGGTTAAGGTAAAGAGAACTTCATTGAGACATATTATAATAAAATTCTCAAAAATCAGAGATAAAAAGGATTTGAAAGCAGCAAGAGAAAAGCAACTCATGATATACAAGAGAACCTCCATTAAAGTATCAGAGATTTCTCAGCAGAAACATTCCAGGCCAGGAGAAAGCGGGATGATGTATTCGAAGTGCCAAAAGAAAACAACAACAACAACAACAACAACAACAACAACAATGACAACTGTCAATCAAGAATACTATAACAGCAAAGCTATCCTTTAGAAATAAAAATAAATAAATAAAAACTTTCCCTGATAAGCAAAAACTGAGGTAGTTCATCACCACTTACCCTGCATGACAAGAAATGCTAAAGGGGCTGGGTGCAGTGGCTCATGCTTGTAATCCCAGCACTTTGGGAGGCTGAGGTGGACATATCACCTGAGGTCGGGAGTTCAGGACCAGCCTGACCAACAAGGAGAAACTCCGTCTCTACTAAAAATACAAAATTAGCCGGGAGTGGTGGTGCATGTCTGTAATCCCAGCTACTCAGGAGGCTGAGGCAGGAGAATTGCTCGAACCTGGGAGGCAGAGGTTGTGGTGAGCCGAGATCCCGCCATTGTACTCCAGCCTGGGTAACAAGAGCGAAACTCTGTCTGGGAAAAAAAAAAAAAAAAAAAAGAAAACATGTAAAAGTATAAAACTCACTGTAAAGGTACGTATAGAATCAAATTCAGAATGCTTTAATATTGTAATGGTGTGTATAGATCATTTTAAACTGTAGAATAAAAAACAAAAATATTTAAAAACTATACAGTAATTTGTTAATGGATACAAAATATTAAAAGATATAAAATGTGACACTAATAAGATAACATATAAGAGGGAAGTAAAAGTGTAGAGTTTTTTATGTGATCAAAATTAAGTTGCTAGCAGCTTAAGATGAATGTTAGAAGATGCTTATGTAAACCTCATGGTAACCACAGAGAAAAAATCTGCAGTAGATACACAAAAGAGAGGGAGAAAGGAATCAAAGCTAATCACTACCCCAAATCATAAAATCACAAAAGATAGTAGGAGAGGAAGAAATGAAGGAACTACAAAAACAGAAAATGATAAGGAAAACAGAAATAGTAAGTTCTTACCTATCAATAATTATTTTAAATGTATGTGGATTAAATTCTCCATCCAAAATATGTAAAGTGGCTGAATGGATTAAAAAACAAGAACCATCTATATCCTGCCCACAAGAGACTAATTTTACTTTTAAGGACACATATGGGCTGAAAGTAAAAGAATGGAAAAAAGATATACCATGCAAATGGTAACCAAAAGAGAGGTAGCAATAGCAGTTTTGAGTGAAGTTTATAGCAATAAATGCTGACGTTAAGAAAAAAGAGGCTAGGCACAGTGGCTCATGCCTGTAATCCCAGCACTTTGGGAGGCCTAGGTGGGTGGATCATGAGGTCAGGAGTTCGAGACCAGCCTGGCCAATATGGTGAAACCCTGTCTCTAATAAAATACAAAAATTAGCTGGGGGCAATGATGTGCACCTGTAGTCCCAGCTACTCAGGAAGCTGAGGCAGAAGAATTGCTTGAACCCAGGAGGTGGAGGTTACAGTGAGCCGAGATCATGCCACTGCACTCCAGCCTGGGTGACAGAGTGAGACTCCATCTCACAAAAAGAGAGAGAGAGAGATAGAGAGAGAGAGAGAGAGAAAAGAAAAATCTCAAATAAACAACCTAAGTTTACACTTCAAGGAAATAGACAATTTAAGCAAAAGTTAGAAGAGGAAGAAGATAACGGAGCAAAAAATAAAATCGAGACTACAAACACAATAGAAAAGATCAATGAAACTAAGAGTTGGTTTTATAAAAAGATAAACAAAATTGACAAAACTTTAGCTAGACTAAGAAAAAAGGAGACTCAAATCAAATCAGAAATGAGAGGAAACGTTACAACTGATACTACTGAAATACAAAGGATTAAGAGAATATTATGCACAGTTATACACCAACAGATTGGGTAGCCTAGAAGAAATAGATAAATTCCTACAGACCTACTAAGTCTGAATCATGAAGAAATAAAAATAAATCTGAACAGACCAATAATAAATAAGGAGATTGAATCAGTAATCAAAAGCGCTCCAACAAAGGCAAGTCTGCGACTAAGTGGCTTCAATGGTGAATTTCACTAACTTAAAAAAAAATTAACACTAATCTTCTCAAACTATTAAAAAAAATTGAGGTGGGAATAGTATCAAACTAATTTTACAAGGATAGTATTACTCTGATACCAAAACCAGACAAAGGCACTAGAAGAAAAGAAAATAATTACAGGCTAATATCCCTTAGAAACACAAATGCAAAATTCTCAACAAAGTACTAGCAAACCTAATTTAACAGCACATTAAGAGGCTCATTCACCATGATCAAGTGGGATTTATTCCTAGGATGCAAGGATGGTTCCAAATACAGAGATTAATAAATATAACATACCATATTAACAGAATGAAGGATAAAAATTATATAATCATCTCACTAGATGCAGAAAATCACTTGACACAATTCAACATCCTTTCATGATAAAAACTAGCAACAAAGTAGGTATAGAAGGAAGGTATCTTAACATAATAAAGGCTATATATGATAAACCCATAGCTAACATCATACTCAGTGGCGGACAACTGAGTGCACTCTCAACACTTCTATTCAACATAGTACTGAAAGTTTTATGCAGAGCATTTGGGTAAGAGAAAGAAAGAAAAGAAATTTAAATTGAAAAAGAAGAAGTAAAATTATCTCTGTTTCTAGATGTCATAATCTTATGTATAGAATTTTTTTTTTTTTTTGAGATGGACTTTTGCTCTTGTTGCCCAGGCTGGAGTGCAATGGGCGTGATCTCGGCTCACCGCAACCTCTGCCTCCTGGGTTCAAGCGATTCTCCTGCCTCAGCCTCCTGAGTAGCTGGGATTACAGGCATGCACCACTGACTAATTTTGTATTTTTAGTAGAGATGGGGTTTTTCCATGTTGGTCAGGGTGGTCTCGAACTCCTGACCTCAATGATCCACCCATTTGGGTCTCCCAAAGTGCTGGGATTATAGGTGTGAGCCACTGTGCCCAGCCTAGAAAATCTTACGGACACCACAAACAAACCTCTTAGAATTAATAAATTCAGTCGCAAGATACAACATCAATGTAGACAATTCAGTGTATTTCTACACACTGACAACAAACTATCTGTAAAACTAATCAATAAAGCAATCCCATTTAAAATTGAATAAAAAATGCTCAGGAATTAATTTAACCAAGGAAGTAAAAGATCTGTATAAAAAAAAAAAAAAAAAAAGATCGAAGAAATTGTAGAAGACACAAATGAATGAAAAGATATCCCATGTTCATGGATTGAAGGAATTAATATTGTTAAAATGTCCATGCTACACAAAATGATCTACAGATTCTATGCAATCCCTATCAAAATTTTGGGGGCATTTTTCATAGAAATAGGAAAAAAATTCTAAAATTTCACCACAAAATACTTTGAATAATAAACGCAATTGAGCAAGAAAAACAAAGCCGAAGGCACCAGTTCTGGATTTCAAACTGTATTACAAATCTATAGTAATCAAGACAGTATGTTACTGGAATAAAAGCAGACGCACAGACCAATGGAACAGAATAAAGAGTCCAGAAGTAAACTCATGCATCATGCATGTACGGTCAATGAATTTCAGACAAAAGTGCTGAGAACACACAACGGGGAAAGGAGAACACTTTAATAAATGGTGCTGGGAGAAATAGATATCCACACGCAAAAGAATGAAATTAGACCGTCCTCTTGTTACTGAAACACCAGGGATATGGTCTGGGTCTGCTGCTTGCCACACAGAAAGCCAATGACTGAGGTGATGAGTATTGCCGAGGAAGAAGGCTTTAATTGGGTGCTGCAGCTGAGGAGATGGGAGGTAAGTCTTGAATCCCTCCCCTTGACTGACTAAAATTAGGGCTTTATACAGCTGGGAAGAAATGTAACTATGTGTGGGAAAACGGGAACTTGGGAGGCATAAGGAAGCAATCATGATGAATGAGGGGTCTGGATGTGATGATCTGGTGAGTTTCAGTTCTTTGATATTTTTTGAGATGCCTGGGTGGGGGTGGGGGGATTCTTTCTTGAGGAAGAAGAAATTCAGATAAAACAAACCTAAGTTTCAAGGTTTAAGACCACAAGTGTAGGCCGGGCGCGGTCAAAAACAAACACACACAAAAGCCAAAATAGTCTATGGGACTATTGGGTCAGTTTTGGTCCCCTCTTTTGAATTTTTTTAAATCATGGGAAATCAGGCCATCGATCTTTCTGGCTGCTCCATGCTGAGGAGGGGCGTCACGGGCAGTTCCATACCATGGGTGACCATATGGCCACCTTCTGAAACACAATCATTCTCTCTCCAGCCACTGCTGCCCCCACCAAAGACAAGTCACAGCAGGATGAACCTACCTGCAAAATAAGCTTCAGTCCATGGCTGGGCATGGTGACTCTTGCCTGTAATCTCAGCACTTTGGGAGGCCAAGACAGGTGGATCACTTGAGGCTGGGAGTTCGAGACCCAGGAGATGGAGGTTGCAGTGAGCCAAGATCATACATTGCACTGCACTTCAGCGTGGGTGACAGAGTGAGACTCTGTCTAAAAAAAAAAAAAAAGGAAAAAGGCGAGGCACAGTGGCTCACGCCTGTAATCCCAGCACTTTGGGAGACCGAGGCGGGCGGATCATGAGGTCAGGAGATCGAGGCCAGCCTGGTTAACGCGGTGAAACCCCGTCTCTACTAAAAAATACAAAAAAAGTAGCCAGGCGTGGTGGCAGGCACCTGTAGTCCCAGCTACTCGGGAGGCTGAGGCAGGAGAATGGCGTGAACCCGGGAGGTGGAGCTTGCAGTGAGCCGAGACCGCGCCACTGCACTCCAGCCTGGGCGATAGAGCCAGACTCTGTCTAAAAAAAAAAAAAAAAAAAAAAATCAGTCCCATATACTTGGCCTGCTTAACCACACAAAATGCAGCAAAGATCGTTGTCCACATAAATTCTTCTAAATTGGCCTTGCTGGAACCTCTCACTGTGTTCCATTATAAAAGAAAATATTTTCGTATTGAAACTGTGCCAACATGCCGGGCGTGGTGGCTCACGCCTGTAATCCCAGCACTTTGGGAGGCCGAGGCGGGCGGATCACAAGGTCAGGAGATCGAGACCATCCTGGCTAACACAGTGAAACCCCGTCTCTACTAAAAATACAAAAAATTAGCCGGGCGCGGTTGTGGGCGCCTGTAGTCCCAGCTACTCGGGAGGCTGAGGCAGGAGAATGGCGTGAACCCGGGAGGCGGAGGTTGCAGTGAGCCGAGATCGCGCCACTGCACTCCAGCCTGGGCGACAGAGCGAGACTCCGTCTCAAAAAAAAAAAAAAAACTGTGCCAACAAACACATTGACATATCAGAATTTTAGGAATCTCATACAATCCTAGAACATATATTAACAACTCATCTATATAAATTTAACCCTAAGGGCTGGGTGTGGTGGTTCATACCTATAATCCCAGCACTTTGGGAGGCTGAGGCGGGCAGACCACGAGGTCAGGAGTTCGAGACCAGCCTGCCCAATATGGTGAAACCCCATCTCTACTAAAAATACAAAAATTAGTCAGGCGTGGTGGCGTGCACCTGTAATCTTAGCTACTCGGGAGGCTGAGGCAGAAGAATCACTTGAACCTGGGAGGCAGAGGTTGCAGTGAGCCAAGATTGAGCCACTGCACTCCAGCCTGGGTGACAGAGCAAGACTCCGTCTCAAAAATAAAATATAACCCGAAGGAAGCTAAATACCACCTTGGATCTGACAATGTTTCCTGCCTAATTCCAACATAACAAGCCTAATATGTCTCTCTTGGATTTCAGGGAACCTAATATCCAAAAAAAGTTAGTTTGAGGTCAAAAAGACTGAATTTAGACCTTTAAATTGTGCTCCTGGAAATTTTGCCAATTATAAAAATTTTAAAACACTTGAAATCACAAAACATGATCACAGGTCACAATAAAATAGTCATTTACGGCCGGGTGCAGTGGCTCATGCCTGTAATCCCAGCACTTTGGGAGGCCGAGGCAGACAGATCACCTGAGGTCAGGTGTTCAAGACCAGCCTGGGCAACACTGTAAAACCTCGTCTCTACTAAAAATACAGAAATTAGCTGGGTGTGGAGGCACGTGCCTATTAATCCCAGCTACTTGAGAGGCTGAGGCAGGAGAATCACTTGAACCTGGGAGGCAGAGGTTGCAGTGAACCGAGATTGGGCCACTGTACTCCAACCTGAGTGACAAGAATGATATTCTGTCTCAAAAAAAAAAAAGTCATTTATTTAGCCAAAATGATAAAACAAAAATGCTTACGTTTTAATAGGAGATGTAGTTTCTCAAACAATAAGACAGCATGAGACCAAACAAATCTGTCTCTCTCCACTCCATTTTTTCCCTCCAGTTTACTTAAAAGGTAAACAAAACTACTTTATCTCTTATTAATATTACACAAATTTTGTTCAAAAGAGAAAACCCAAATTTTACCTTTATATGGTGTATTTATTTATTTATTTATTTATTTATTTATTTATTTTTGAGATGGAGTCTCGCTGTGCTCCCAGGCTGGAGTGCAGTGGCGTGACCTCGGCTCACTGCAAGCTCCGCTTCCCGGGTTCACGCCATTCTCCCGCCTCAGCCTCCCAAGTAGCTGAGACTACAGGCGCCCGCCACCACGCCCGGCTAGTTTTTTTTTGTATTTTTAGTAGAGACGGGGTTTCACCATGTTAGCCAGGATAGTCTCGATCTCCTGACCTCGTGATCCACGCGCCTTGGCCTCCCAAAGTGCTGGGATTACAGGCTTGAGCCACCGCGCCTGGCCTATATGGTGTATTTATTAATGTTAAAGCCAATTTTAATAAAACCTTATGAATAAATCTATCTAATTTTCATTGGCTTGACCACATGCCTTGGCTTCCCAAAGTTCTGGGATTACAGGCGTGAGCCCCCACGCCCAGCCTTAGTGATGATTTTTTGGATTTGACAACAAAAGCACAGATAACAAAAGCAAAAATAAGTGGAACTGCAACAGACTAAAGAAGTTCTGCCAAGCAAAGGAAGCAATCAAGGAAATTAAAAGGCAACTTATGGATGGGAAGAAAAATATTTGTAAGCCATATATCTGGTAAGGGGTTGATATCCAAAATATATAAAGAACTCATATAACTCAACAGGAACATAACAAATAACTCAATTTAAAAATGGGCAAATGGTCTGAATAGACATTCCTCAAAAGAAGACATACGAATGGCTAACAGGTGTATGAAAATATGCTCAACGTTATTAATCATCAGGGAAATGCAAATTAAAACCACAGTGAGATATGATTGTGCTGATCATTTCAGTGTATAGGTGTATCAAAGCATCACTTTTTGTTGTTGTTGTTTTGAGACGCAGCCTCGCTCTGTTGCCCAGGCTGGAGTGCAGTGGCGCGATCTCGGCTCACTGCAACCTCCGCCTCCCGGGTTCACGCCATTCTCCTGCCTCAGCCTCCCGAGTAGCTGGGACTGCAGGCTCCCGCCACCACACCCGGCTAATTTTTTGTATTTTTAGTAAAGATGGGGTTTCACCATGTTAGCCAGGATGGTCTTGATCTCCTGACCTCATAATCTACCCGCGTCAGCCTCCCAAAGTGCTGGGATTACAGGCATGAGCCACCGCACCCAGCAAAGCATCACATTTTCACCTTAAATATGCACAATTTTTATTTGCCAGTGATGCCTAAATAAAACCGGGGAAAATATGGGAAATAATATGAGTTGGCAGAATGAGAAACAACAGAAATTCTCACATATGGCTGGTGGAGATATTTTTTTTTCTTTTTCTTTCTTTTCTTTTCTTATTCCTTATTTTATTTTATTTTATTTTTTGTGGAGACAGGGTCTTGCTGTGTTGCCCCGGCTGGAGTGGAGTGGCACCATCATAGCTCACTGCAGCCTCAAACTCCCAGGCTCAAGCTATCCTCCCTCCTCAGCCTCCTGAGCAGCTAGGACTACAAGCCCATGCCACCATGCCAGGCTATTTTTTTGTAATTTTTCGTAGAGATGAGGTTTTGCCATGTTGCCCAGGCTGGTCTTGAACTCCTGGCCTCAAGTGATCCTCCTGCCTCGGCCTCCCAAAGTATTGGAATTACAGGCATGAGCCATCGCATCCAGTCATGATTTCTTAATAAGAGTTTCTTTCCTCTAGCTTACTTTATTGTAAGAATACAGTATATAATATATGGAACATACAACATATGTAATAATCAACAGCTTATGTTATCAGCAAGACTTCTGGTTAACAGTACCCTGAGTTAGGTCTTTGGGGGGTCAAAAGTTGCATGTGGCCGTTCGACTGCTCAGGGATTGGTGCACCTAAGACCCCACATTGTTCAAATTTCAACTGTCTATGGAATAATAACGTTTACGAAACATCACACTTTGGCTGTTGTATGAAGAATGGCCTGTAGGGGGAGCCAGTGGCTACAGGGAGACAGGGTAGGAGGCTTTCTGCAGATAAGAGACTTAGACTCTGATAGATTAAATATGTAAATTAAAATCTTTAAAAGTATAGGAATAAAATGTATAATTTCTGAACTCAAAAGAAAAAACTGGAATGAGAAAAAAAATCTGAAACAAGGCAAAGAAGGAGAGAACAGAAATACAGAAGAGGCAAATAATTCCTCCAAAAAATTCAAAATGTATGAAGAATTGCAGTTAATGCAGATAGTCCAAATCTGTGCTAGTCAATACCATGATATTCCATGTTAATAGCCATATTTTACTATACGGCGCTTGGAATGTGGATCTGAACTGAAATGTGCTGTTGTGGCCGGGCATGGTGGCTCATGCCTGTAATCCCAGCATTTTGAGAGGCCAAGGCGGGTGGACCACTTGAGGTCAGGAGTTTGAGACCAGCTTGGCCAACATGGTGAAATGCGGTCTCTACTAAAACTACAAAAATTAGCCAGGATATGGTGGCGGGCACCTGTAATCCCAGCTACTTGGGAGGCTGAGGCAGAAGAATCTCTTGAACCTGGGAGGTGGAGGTTGCAGTGAGCCGATATGGAGCCACTGCACTCCAGCCTGGGTGACAGAGTGAGACTCCATCTCAAACAAACAAACAGCAACAATAACAACAAACAAACAAAAAAACACATTAAGAAATGCTTATGGGCCAGGAGTGGTGGCTCATGCCTGTAATCCCAGCTCTTTGGGAGGCTGGGACAGGTGGATCACTTGAGGTCAGGAGTTTGAGACAAGTCTGACCAACATGGTGAAACCCCATCTCTACTAAAAATACAAAATTAGCCTGGTGTGGTGGCAGATGCCTGTAATCCCAGCTACTCGGGAGGCTGAGGCAGGGGAATCGCTTGAACCCAGGAGGTGTAGGTTGCAGTGAGCCGAGATGGCAGCATTGTACTCCATCCATGGCAACAGAGCAAGACTCCACCTCAAAAAAAAAAAAAAACAAAAAAAAGAAAGAAAGAAAAAGAAAAAAGAAACACTTAGGGATCTGGTAGGAATGTAAATGGGACAGCTGCTATGGAAAACAGTATGGCACTTCCTCCCAACATAAGAACATAATTACTATGATCCAGCAATTCTACTTCTATGTATATACCCAACAGAATTGAGAGCAGGGATGAGAACACATATTGTTACATCTGTGGCCATAGGAGCAGTATTCACAGTAACCAAGATATAGAAACAACCCAAGTGTCTACTGATGGATGAATGGATAAACAAAATGTGGTATATCCATACAATGGAATATTATTCAGCCCTGAAGAGGAATGAAGTTTTAATATATCCTACAACATGGATGAAACTTGAAGACATTTTTCTAAGTGAAATGAGCCAGCCACAAAAGGGCAAATACTGTTATAATTCTACTTATATAAATAAATCATGGAGCAAATTTATAGAGACAGAAAGGAGAAAGGTGGGTGTCAGGGGCTGGGGAGGACAGAATGGGGAGTGAGTGTGAGTGTTTAATGAGTACAGAGTTTCAGTTTTGTAAGAGAAAAAACGTTCTGGAAATGGACGGTGGTAATGGTTGCATAACAATGTGAATATACTTCATATCAGCGAAGTGTACACTTAAAATTGTTAAAATAGTACATTTTTGTATTTTTAGTAGAGACAGGGTTTCGCCATGTTGGCCAGGCTGGTCTCGAACTCCTGACCTCAGGCGATCCACCCACCTCGGCCTCCCAAAGTGCTGGGATTACAGGTAAATTTTATCTTATATATGTTACCATAATTAAAAATAGATGCATTTAAAAATGCTTAGGGAATATTTAGAAAAATTGGCCTTATACTGGGTGATAAATCACATCTCTACCAAAGGAATTGATATCATATAGGCTCTCTAAGTTACTCATGGAGGATCAGAGGAGGAATGAAAATGTAATTACGACAATATCTAGGATCTTAATTTATTTTTATTTTTTATTTTTTTGAGACAGAGTCTTGCTATGTGGCCCAGGCTGGAGTGCAATGGTGCAATCTCAGCTCACTGCAACCTCACCTCCTGGGTTTAAGTGATTCTCCTGCTTCAGCCTCCTGAGTAGCTGGGATATAGGCACCCACCACCACGCCTGAATAATTTTTGTATTTTTAGTAGAGACAGGGATTCTCCATGTTGGCCAGGCTGGTCTCAAACTCCTGACCTCAGGTGATCTGCCTGCCTTGGCCTCCCAAAGTGCTGGGATTACAGGCGTGAGCAACCTCTGCCTCCTGGATTCAAGCGATTTCCTGCCTCAGCCTATGGAGTACTGGGATTACAGGAGTCCACCACTATGCCCGACTAATTTTTGTATTTTTAGTAGAGATGGGGTTTCACTATGTTGGCCAGGTTGGTCTCGAACTCCTAACTGCAAGTGATCTGCCTCCCTCGGCCTTCCAAATTGCTGGGATTACAGGTGAGCCACTGCACCCGGCCTTAAAAATAATTTTAAATTAAATTTTATTTATTTTTTGAGACAAGGTCTTTCTTTGTTGCCCAGGCTGGAGTGCAGTGGTGTGATCATAGCTCACTTCAGTCTCAACTTCCCTAGGCTCAGGTGATCCTCCACTCTAGCCTCTTGAGTAGCTGGGACCACAGGTGGGTGCCACCATGTCAGGCTAAGTTTTTAGTTTTAGTTTTTGTAGAGACAAGGTCTCGTTATGTTGCCCAGGCTGCTCTTGAACTCCTGGGCTCAAGCAGTTCACCTGCCTCTGCCTCCCAAAGTGCTGGGATTACAGGCAGGTGCCACCATGCCTAGCTAGTGGCTGTTATTTATTGAGCACCTAGTTTGTGCCAAGAACTGCTAAACTAAGCACTTGTGGGCCAGGTGCGCTCGCTCATGCCTGTAATCCCAGCACTTTGAGAGGCCAAGGCAGACTGATCATCTGAGGTTGGGAGTTCGAGACCAACCTGACCAACATGGAGAAACCCCGTTTGTACTAAAAATACAAAAAATTAGCCTGGCGTGGTGGCACATGCCTGTAATCCCAGCTACTCAGGAGGCGGAGGCAGGAGAATCACTTGAACCCGGGAGATGGAGGTTGCGGTGAGCCGAGATCGCATCACTGCACTCCAGCCTGGGCAACAAGAGCGAAACTCAGTCTTGAAAAACAACAACAACAAAATTAAACACTTGTGCTGTCTTAACCATACCCGAGTAGTAGGGGGAAATATTATGAGGTATGACATAATGGGGATGCTTTTATTCCTTTTTACAGGTAAGGAAACTGAGGCACAGCAAGGTTAAGTCAGCCGCTTAAGGTCACCCAACCAGTAATTGAGAGAGTGGAGATTTGGATCAGAAGGAAGAATGGAAAAAAAAAAATCTTAAATTATTTCAAAATCATTATCCTTCCATGCAGGATCTCTTTGAATCTTCCCAGTGACTTAGTGAGGAATGAGCTATTTTCTTTTTCTGTATTGTACAGCTGGGGAAACTGAGGCTCAGTGAGGTGAAGAGACTTGACCAGAGTGATATAGGAGCCCCCAAACTGTGGCAATTCAGTTTTCAGGGCCAAGTTTTAGTGAGAGTATCCTGAAGTGGGGCGAGGGCGGGGTAAAGAGGAACATGGAGAAGAAAGCATGGAAGGGCCGGGCACAGTGGCTCATGCCTGTAATCCCAGAACTTTGGGAGGCCAAGGCAGGTGGATCACTTGAGGTCAGGAGTTCAAGACCAGCCTGGCCAATATGACAAAAACCCATCTCTACCAGAAATACAAAAATTAGCCAGACGTGGTGCTGAGCACCTGTAATCCCAGCTACTCGGGAGACTGAGGCAGGAGAATCACTTGAACCTGGGAGGCAGGGATTGCAATGAGCCAAGATTGCACCACTCACTCCCGCCTGGGCAACAGAAACTCTATCTAAAAATAAATAAATAAATAAAGCAAACAGCTGGGCACAGCGGCTCACTCCTGTAATCCCAGTACTTTGGGAGGCCGAGGCGGGCGGCTCACCTGAGGTTGGGAGCTGGAGACCAGCCTGACCAACATGGAGAAACCTCATCTCTACTAAAAATACAAAACGAGCCGGGTGTGGTGGCGAGTCCCTGTAATCCCAGCTACTCGGGAGGCTGAGGCAGGAGAATCACTTGAATCTGGGAGACAAAGGTTGCAGTGAGCCAAGATTGCGTCACTGCACTCCAGCCTGGGCGACAGAGAGAAACTATCTAAAAAAAAAAAAAAAATTAAAACAAACAAACAAAAACAACAACAACAACAAAGAAAGGGTGGGAAATGAAGGGAAGCAGGTGCAAAGGGCTGGATTTGAAGTCCTGGGATGATACGCCCAAAGGCTCAAAACCCTTCTGCAAACCCTCATCTGAGGTCACCCAGGACCTATGGCGAGGGGCCCACCTGCACAGAAAGACACTCATTTGGATGTCATGAACCTCATGAACATAACACTGTGAAGCAGGCTATGTGCCCATCAGTAGGAGAGCAGATAATAAAATGGGGTCTATGCATAGGCTGGTACCAGCCCATATATCTACCCAGAAGATATAGGTGAGTGGTTTAGGGCACGGGCTCTGAAGCCAGAAAGATCTGCCACTTCCTAGATGAAGAACCTTGCACTAGTTACCTCACCCCCTCGTGTCCCCGTTTCCTCATCTGTAGTTAGGGGACAATCAGAGTATCAGCATTGTGGGGTGATGGTGAGATGATCTGGGTTAAGCACTGAGCATACGGAAGTGACTCAGTAGATAAGGTGTCAGCAAACTTTTCCTGTGGATAAGACCAATGGAAACCCCTAAAATCGCTTTCCTTGTCACCTCTCACTGACCAAGACAGTAAATCAAATGCAAGGTTGGGCTGGGCACGGTGGCTCACACCTATAATCCCAGCACTTTGGGAGGCCGAGGCGGGTGGATCACATTGAGGCCAGGAATTCAAGACCATCCTGGCCAACATGGTGATACCCCATCTCTACTAAAAATACAAAAATTAGCGGGGCGTGGCGGCACGTGCCTGTGGTCCCAGTCACTAGGGAGGCTGAGGCAGGAGGGGTCACTTGAACCCGGAAGCCAGAGGCTGCAGTGAGCTAAGACTGTGCCACTGCACTCCAGCCTGTGCTACAGAGTGAGACTCTGTCTCAAAAAAAGCAAAAGCAAAAACACGAACACAAGCAAAAACAAAAACAAAAACATGAACAAATGCAAGGTTGCATCACAGTGGAATAGCAGAGATTAATGTCGCCCTTAAAGGCCTAAAGACATGGTGAGCAAGGTCTCAGATCCCTCAGGGATGAGGATCTAGGTGACCTCACCAGGTGAGCCACCTACACTAACAGAAGGGCCCCTGAAGATAAAGGGACTTTAGAAGGGACAGTGGGAGAGGGGGAGGGTGAACACTCACGGGGGCTCCTAGATTCCACTCCTGCAGTGTAGACTGTGGCTTCATTTTCTGGCTGGCATAGAGACCAAGAATGCTAAGTAGCTGTTCTCAAATGCAGTCAGTCTCTTTTTTTTTTTTTTTTTTTAAGACGGAGTCTCGCTCTGTCGCCCAGGCTGGAGTGCAGTGGCGCAATCTTGGCTGCAGTGAGTCTCTATAAAACAAATGAATCCGGGCCGGGCACGGTGGATCATACCTGTAATCTCAGCACTTTGGGAGGCCTGGTTGGGCGAATCACCTGAGGCCGGGAGTTGGAGACCAGCCTGGCCAACATGGTGAAACCCCATCTCTACTAAAAATGCACAAAATTAGCTGGATGTGATGATGGGCGCCTATAATTCCAGCTACTCAGGAGGCTGAGACAGGAGAGTCGTCTGAACCCGGGAGGAGGAGGTTGCAGCGAGCTGAGATTGTGACACTGCACTCCAGCGAAAAAACAAATGAACACACACACACACACACACACACGAATCTGCGTGGCATAAAGGGTGGGCTATGGTGGATGCTGTGGTGTGCTACCCAATCCCCACTATTTTCCTATTGCTATCATAACAAATTACCACACACTTAATGGCTTAAAACAACACAAATTGGTTGGGTACAATGGCTCACGTTTGCAGTTCCAGCACTTTGGGAGGCCAAGGTGGGAGTGTAGTGAGAAGCCAGGAGTTTGAGACCATCCTGGGCTACATAGTAATACCCCATCTCTACAAAAAATAAAAAATAAAAAAAATAGCCAGGCATGGTGGTGCATGCCTGTAGCCCCAGCACTTTGAGAAGCCAAGGTGGGAGGATCACTTGAGCCAGGAGTTCAAGACCAGCCAGGGCAACATAGCGTGACTCTGACTCTACAAAAAATTAAAAAAATTAGTCAGGTGCAGTGGCATGGACCTGTAGTCCCAGCAACTTGGGAGGCTGAGGCAGGAGGATCATTTGAGTCCAAGAGTTTGAGGCTGCAGTGAGCTATGGTCACACCACTGTACTCCAGCCTGGCTGACAGCCTGTCTCTTAATAAAAACAACACTGCAAGTCTATTGTCCTACAGTTCTGGAGCCCAGAGTCCAAAATCAGTTTCACCCGGCTTCTCCCTGTGATTTTTAAAAATTTTATTTGTCACCCAGGCTGCTGGAGTGCAGTGGTCTGATCATAGCTCACTACAGGCTCCAACCCCTGGGCTCAAGCAGTCCTCCTGCCTCGGACTCCCAAAGTGCTGGGATTACAGACATGAGCCACCACGCCCTGCCCTCCCTGTGTCTTTATAGGATGGTCCCTTTGTCTGTGTCCCTGTTCTAATCTCCTCCTCTTATAGAGACCCTAGTCTTATTGAATTGGAGCTCACCTTAAGGGCCTCGTTTTAAGTTAATTACCTTTTCAAAGATAGAATCTTCAAATACAGTCAAATTCTGAGGTGCTGGGGGTGAGGACTTCAGTGTGTAAATTTCGGGGGAACACAGTGCAGCCCATAACATGGAGGAAAGTTCCTATACCCTGCTTTTTAGGTAGAGATCTAGAAACATGGAAAGTTCCCCGGGGGAGTTTTAGAGGAACCCAAAGATAGAATGGGCTTGGACTCTGCCCTGGCCACAGAGAGACAGAGAAGGACTGGTCTGGAGATTGATGGAGCGGATCCGATCCGATCTGAATCGGCACGCCAGCCCGCCCGCCTGCCCGCCCGCCCGCCCACGCCCGGCCTGCCGCTGCCGTACCGCCTGCCGTCTTCCGCCGTGGTGGCGGCGGCAGCGCGCGTTTCGCCCGCAGTCAGCGCCGCCTGGCCTGCCCGTTCCTTCCTTCCTTCCTTCTTCCTTCCTTCTTCCTTTCCTTCCTTCCTTCTTCCTCTTCTCCCTTCCCTCTTCCCCTCTCTCTCTCTCTCTCTTTCTTTCTTCTTTTTTTTCTTTTTTGAGACAGAGTCCCACTCTGTCACCCAGGCATGATCTCAGCCTCACTGCCACCTCTGCCTCTTGGGTTCAAGCACCTCCTGCCTTTAGTTCCCAGTAGCTGGGGACTACATGTACTTCAACCACTCTTAGCTAATTTTGTATTTTAGGTTAGGAGGCGGGGTTTCACCGTGTTAGCCAGGATGGTCTCGATCTCTTGACCTCGTGATCCGCCCGCCTCAGCCTCTCAAAGTGCTGGGATTACAGGCGTGAGGCACCATGCCCAGCCAAGGCGCTGCCTTTCTAAGCAACAAGGACAAGAAAGAAGGTCTGATAGGCCAGGAGCAGACGGATGGTGGACGCTTTATGGACATGCATTTTGAGAATGAGTCTCTTCCTCACTTTGAGTCTCTTCCTCACTCTTAATGCCTCCGCACTTCCAAAGCCTCCTGGAACTTTGAAAGTCTTGGGAAAACAGGATGTAGGAAGAGATGGTTTCTGAGGGACTGATGGCAGGTTCTCGGCATTCTGGTACAAAGGGGTCTTGAAATATAAATAACGTTACATTAATGAAAAAAGAAAGTTAACTTTGCACTCCTTGTGGATTGAGATTTAATTTTTTTTTTTTTTTTTTTTTTTTTTTTTTGAGACAGGGTCTCGCTTTGTCACCCAGGCTGGAGTGCAGTGGCACGATCTCAGCTCACTGCAACCTCCGTGTCCCAGGCTCAATGGATCCTCCCGCCTCAGCTCCCCAAGTAGCTGGGACCACAGGCGTGTGCCACCATGCCCAACTAATTTTTGTAGAGATGGAGGTTTCGCCATGTTGGCCAGGCTGATCTCGAACTCCTAATCTCAGGTGATCCACCCGCCTCAACCTCCCAAAGGCTGGGATTACAGGCGTGAGCCACCATGCCCAGACCGGATTGAGATTTATATAAACTGCTTTTGTGCCTTAGTATGAGTTCCCATAAAGGTAGACCCTGGGAAAAAAACGTAGGGGCAAAAGGTTTATTAGCTAGCTATTGCTGTGTAAATTATCACGAACCTGGCAGCTTAAAGCGACACACCTTTATCATTACCTCAGTGTCCTCAGTCAGAAGTCCAGGTACAGGCTCACGTCTGCAATCCCAGCACTTTGGGAGGCCAAGGTGGGCGGATCACCTGAGGTCAGGAGTTCGAGACCAGACTGACCGACATGATGAAATTCATTCTGTACTAAAAATACAAAAATTAGCTGGGCGTGGTGGCAGGCGCCTTTAGTCCCAGCTACTTGGGAGGCTGAGGCAGGAGAATCACTTGAACCCAGGAGGTGGAGGTTGCAGTGAGCCAAGACCATGCCATAGCACTCCAGCCTGGGTGACAGAGTGAAACTCTGTCTCAAAAAAAAAAGAAAAGAAAAGAAAAGAAAAGGCAGAAAAATGAATTATTCCCTAGAACTCCCAGAAAACAATACAACTCTACTGATACTTTAATTTTAGCCTCATAAGACTCATTTTGGACTTCTGGCCTCCAGACCTGTAAGAAAATAAAACAGTGTTGTTTTAAGCCACTAAGTTTGTGATAATGTGTTTCAGCAGCAACAGGGAACTAATATAACGATGAACTCTCATTTTTCTTAAAACTTTTGGTCGTGTCAGGCTGTTATATATTTTCTCACCTTTGATGGAGAAGTGACTTAACCTCTCGGTACCTGGATGTCCCTATCTGTAAAACAGGAGTCAAAATAGTCCCTCCCTGCAACGTTATTGTGATAATTAAATAAGTTAAAGTGAATGAATAACACTCCTCATGGTGCACAGTGAGTACTCCAGAAATGTGAAGTATAATTAACATTACTATTACTTAAAAACAACAGCATGAGTATGATGATGAAAGACCACTGGCCTTCAGCCTCTGTGAGAGGCAACTGGGAGTGGTGGGGACTGTGGTAAGCTGATGAGGCCTTGCCATATTCAAAGGAGACAGCCACTATCCAACCTGGGCTGTTGTCACAGCTTCCACTTCCCCAAGAAAACCCAGAAATCTGGATTTGTCCATCTCCATGTACAAAATTTTCTTTCTTTAATTAATTAATTTATTTATTTGAGATGGAGTCTTGCTCTGTCTCCCTGTCTGGAGTGCAGTGGTGCGATCTTGGCTTATGGCAACCTCCACCTCCTGGTTCAAGCAATCCTCTTGTCTCAGCCTCCTGAGTAGCTGGGACTACAGTCACATACCAACACGCCTGGCTTGTGGGTGAAACACCAATAGGGTTTCACCATATTGATTAGGCTGATCTTGAACTCCTGACCTCAGGGGATCCACCTGCTTCAGCCTCCCAAAGTGCTGGGATTATATGCGTGAGCCACCCATGTGCAAAATGTTCAAATGTTTACATACTGGCTCCCAATTCCCGTTTGAAAAATACACTAGATGTGGCCTGTGAGTGGTGAGGCCACTTTTGATGTAATAACTGAAAAGAATCAGAAATTTAAATGTGCACATTATAAACATGATTATAACATGCTTACCAAAAGAATAGCTACTAAGGATTCAAGAGCTCACTGTGGGCCAAGCTCTGTAAAAGTACCTAAGGGTTCAAGCCATGTAATCTCACAATAGCCAGGGTAAGGTAGAGGCCACTTTTCATCCTCTTTTACAGATGAGGAAACTGAGGCCTATAGCTGCCAAGGATGAATACTAAGGTCACCCATCTGGGAAGTGACAGAGTGGGGATTTGACCTCAGGGGATCTGGCTTGTAAAGGAAAATAAAAAATATCAGAACCCTCAATCTCTTTGTGCAAAAGGGAAGGCTGAGCTTGGAGGCTGAGTTATTGTCACACCCTTATCCAATGAATAGCGCTGTCACTGGTTTCATGTATCAACTATATCCCCCCAGCCCCAAAAGTAGAAGGCCGCAGGTATCTATGAAGGGCTAATCCCCACAGATCTTTCCTCAGGAAATTCTTTGCTGGCTTCCTATAAACAACAATGTGAAAATGTTAACCATAGGTCTGTAATCTAAAGCTAAAGTCTGTTCCATTTCACAGTGACAATGTCGATTACAAGCTTATCTTCCCAGGTGAAGAGCACAGACAAGGCAAGATTAGTCATTCCTCCCTTCCTCTTCAAACATTCACCTTATCTTATGTAAAATGTAGATTTACTGGGTACTAACTAAAGTCTCACAAGAATGTAAGGGTTTGCCTTACTGTCTTTTTAAGGAAATGTGTAGGCCGGGCGCGGTGGCTGATGCCTGTGTTCCCAGCACTTTGGGAGGCCGAGGTGGGTGGATCATCTGAGGTCAGGAGTTTGAGACCAGCCTGGCCCACATGGCAAAACCTCGTCTCTACTAAAAATACAAAAATTAACCGGGCATGGTGGCAGGCGCCTGTCATCCCAGCTACTCGGGAGGCTGAGGCAGGAGAATCACTTGAACCCAGGGGGTGGAGTTTGCAGTGAGCTGAGATCATACCACTTCACTCCAGCCTGGGCAAAAAAGCAAAACTCCGCCTCAAAAAAAAAAAAAAAAGAAAAGAAAAAATGTGTAAATACGAAACCTCCTGAAACTTCTCTGGAAAACAGTCACAGAGGCATCTGTGGCTGGTGATTTTCTCAGATGGGTGCTCAAGCTGGCCAAGGAAACCTTGGTGAATTGACTCTTGCCTCTGCCTCACATTCTGGTCATCGGACCAGTATGAGAACGAGCCTGATTCTCTACAACGATGCATCTCAAGTGTTCAAATGCTGTGCCATTCAGCAGGAGGAACATAGCATCCTACTATGAGACTAATAATATGTTTTCTCGGCCGGGCATGGTGGCTCACTCCTGTAATCCCAGCACTTTGGGAGACCGAGGCAGGTGGATCACCTGAGGTCAGGAGTTCAAGACCAGCCTGGTGAACATGTTGAAACCCCATCTCTAACAAAACTACCAAAAAAAAAAAAAAAAAAAGAAAAATAGCTGGACATGGTGGTGTGCACCTGTAATCCCAGCTACTCAGGAGGCTGAGGCAGGGGTATTGCTTGAATCTGGGAGGCCTAGGTTGCAGTGAGCCGAGATCTCGCCACTGCACTCCAGCCTGGGTGACAGAGCCAGACTGAGTCTCAAAATAATAATAATAATTTGTTTTCTCATCATGGCTTTTTCACTTCTACCACCTCTTGGTCTTGGCAAGAGATGAAGAGCGGGGAGGATTTCCTGCCCAGGGGGTGGGGGTAGGGTGAGGACGGTGGACTTCAGGTCCTGAGGAAGAGCTGATGGTGGTGGCGGGTTGGAGGGTGCAGTGAGGATGCAATCTGAAAAGATGCTGGAGCCCAGGAGGCGAGAAGCGGAAATGAGGTAGATAAACTTCTCAGAAGTCAAAAGTGGGTTAGCAGCCTGGTATAGGAGGTCTCTGTTCCTATACTTTATTGAAGGTCAAGTATGGGTGTAAGGTCTCTTGTCGCACCAGTCTTTGTGGGGTTTTTCCTTGGTCGCCTCTCATCTTTTCCTCCCCTCCCTGACTTTCCTTCCCCTCCTCTCTTTCCCCTCCATCACCTTCCACCCCCACTCTTCCTCTGACTCTCCCCCTTCTTTCCCTCTCCATCCTCCTCCTCCCTCCTTCCACCTCCTCTTTCTTCATCTGCCCTTCCCCATTTCTCTCCATCCTCTTCCTCACCCATGTCTCCTTCTTCCTCTTTCTCCTGCTCCTTCAGGTTGAGAGACCCCTCCCAGAATGATTTTTTGGAGGCTAAACTTAGCAAGAGGTTCCATCCCCAGGCGGAAGCTGGTAGCTGCTGGTGACTTTTATCAATACATGCTCTCCACACCTTGGTTTCCTCCTCAAAGCCACAGAAACAGAAAGACCATGATGAGAGTGAAGGAAACTCCAGCAGGGGCTGGGGCCAGGTACTGGGGGCTCTCCTACCTCCCACCAGCCCAGCAAGGGCAGGGAGGCAGGAAACTGCCCTGAATCCACTGCTCACCCTTGGCAGAGGTAAAGAGCATCCCTGCCTCTCTCGGATCACAGTTCTGCATCTAAAATGTGCAGACAGTAACAGCTCCTGCCTGAAGCCAAAGGATGTATATAAATGTATAACTCACACAAGATGCCTAGGCCTTGAATATGCCGGGCGCAGTGGCTCAAGCCTGTAATCCCAGCACTTTGGGAAGCTGAGGGGGTGGATCACCTGAAGTTGAGAGTTCGAGACCAGCCTGGCCAACATGATGAAACCCTGTCTCTACTAAAAATACAAAAAAAAAAAAAAAAAAAAATTAGCCGGTTGTGGTGGGCGCCTGTAATCCCAGCTACTCGGGAGGCTGAGGCAGGAAAATCATTTGAACCCAGGAGGCAGAGGTTGCAGTGACCCGAGATCACACCATTGCACTCCAGCCTGGGAGACAGAGGGAGACTCAGCCTCAAAAAAAAAAAAAAAAAAAGAAATTCGTTTATGTTTCATACATACCTTATACACATAGACTGAAGATAATTTCATACAATAGTTTTAATAATTTTGTGCATGACACAAAGTTGGTGTACACTGAACCGTTTGAAAGCAAAGGTCACTGTCTCAGCCACCCATGTGGACAATCTGTGGTTGCTTGGCATCGTCATCATTCCTTTTATTTATTTATTATTTGTATTTTTTTTTTTTTTTGAGACAGAGTCATGCTCTGTTGCCCAGGCTAGAGTGCAATGGCGCGATCTCAGCTCACTGCAACCTCCACCTCCTGGATTCAAGCGATTCTCCTGCCTTAGCCTCCCAAGTAGCTGGGATTACAGGCACACGCCACCATGCCCAGCTGATTTTGTATTTTAGTAGGAAAGGGGTTTCACCATGTTGGCCCGGCTGGTCTCAAACTCCTGACCTCAGGTGATCCACCCCCCCGCCCCTCGGCTGGAATCCCAAAGTGCTGGTGTTGTAACCGAACGAGTTATAGAGAAACGCCACACTCTTAGACTAATTCAGGAGTCCTTTATTAGCCGGCGGCGACCAAGAGACGGCTAGCACTCAAAATTCTCTCGGCCCTGAAGAAGGGGCTAGGTTTCTTTTTATACCTTGGTTTAGAAGGGGAGGAGGGAGCCTAGCTGAAGCAATTTTACAGAAGCAAAACAGGCAAGAAAGTGAAAAAGATAAATGGTAACAGGAAAACAAACAGTTCCAGGTGCAGGGGCTTTAAATCTATCACAAGGTGATAGACACGGGGGCTTTGGGTGCTATCAACAGGAGGAATTCCTGGCAACTGCGGAAATAGCTTGCCACAGTATCTTATCAGTAATTGCATTCTTGGATGTGCTGGGAGTCAGCTTAAGTCCTTAAGGAAGGGGGGTGAGTAAGGGGCTGTCAGTGAAGGAGTCAAAATGGAATCTGTCTGGCTCTGTCTGCTAGGAGAGAGTCAATCAGGTTAAAAACAAGGTAGGGTATCACATCGAGATTACAGGCGTGAGGCCGGGCGCGGTGGCTCAAGCCTGTAATCCCAGCACTTTGGGAGGCCGAGACGGGCGGATCACGAGGTCAGGAGATCGAGACCATCCTGGCTAACAAGGTGAAACCCCATCTCTACTTAAAAAATACAAAAAAAAATTTAGCCAGGCTTAGGTGGCTGGCACTTGTAGTCCCAGCGCCACTGTGAGTACTGGAGGCAGGAGAATGGCATAAAACCCAGGAGGCTGAAAGCCAGAAAGTGAGCTGAGATTCACACATCAGATCCTAGTTTCAAAGGAGTTAGAGCGGGTAATTCTCCTCAAAAAAAAAAAAAAAAAAAAAAAAAAAAAGAGATTACAGGTGTGAGCCACCGCACCCGGCCAATATCACCATCATTCCTGACTCTGAAATTATATACTACTAACCAGCAATCGCTTTCCTCCACTTATTCACCCATAAGTACTTAACAGTAAAAGATGTGAGATACCTATCTGGCATGTGAGAAAATGATATATAGCTACTGACGGGGATTTCCCTTGAGGATGCTGAGTAAACTTTGTGGTGCGTGCCTGCATTTCCACTGCAACCTGTTCATGTGGTGAGTTGTGGAATTTCCCACTTGTGGCATCACATTGGGGCTCAAAAAGTTTCAGATTTTGGAGTATGGTTTTTTTTTTTTGAGATAGGAGTCTTGCTCTGTCACCCAGGCTGGAATGTGGTGGTGTGATCTCGGCTCACTGCAACCTCAACCTCCCGGGTTCCTGCCTCAGCCTCCCGAGTAGCTGGGATTACAGGTGCCCCCCCACCACACCCAGCTAATTGTTTGTATTTTTAGGAGATGGGGTTTCATCATGTTGGCCACGTCTGGAACTCCTGACTTCAGGTTATCCATCCACTTTGACCTCCCAAAGTGCTAGGATTACAGGCATGAGCCACCACACCCAGCCTAGATTTTGGAGCATTTTGAATTTGCGATGGTGAATCTGTACTGTTGTTCCTCTCCCCCCACAACCATTTTGCCGATGGGGAAACTGAAGCACTGAGAGGTGATGGAACTTGCTCGAGGTCGTATAGCTAGTGAGTGGCAGAGTGGACTCAGAACCCAGGATCATCTGATTGCAGACTCTGTTTCCTTCATCCCTGTACTGTGCAACAATGGCAAGAATACTATTGGCAATAACAACAGCAGCCCACAAATTTTGACTTGTCATTCATGACAACAACAAAATGATAATAACAATACATTCGCCTCTGGGGTCGAAACCCATATCCTAGAGTCCTAGGAACTAAGGAGTCCCTCCGTGGCAATACTCATTTGCATAGGCCCTCTAATTTGCATGCATATCATTATCTGCCCCCACCCAACCCACCAGCTCCCTGTGTTTTATGCTTCTAACTGGCTTGGCGGATTGTCACTCTGTCCTGGATGTGTCTAATAAGGGCGTCTTGCGGGATGTAGCCTCTACTTCCTCAGGAATTGTGGATTGGAGAGGAAGCCAGATCCAGACGTGAGGTCTCTGGTTTCCCCCACATTTCCTGCATGGACTTGAGCCAACTGGGTTCAGGTTCCTTGTCTGTAAAATGACCTCCACGGGTCATTACCTCCATCCCTCTGCCTCTAGGAGCCACCACCTGTTGCTAATGATTGCCCCCCCTCCGACTCCTCCCTTTCCCTGTGGGGCTCTTTGGGCCTGACAATTCCTCTCTCCCCTTCTTCAGTTTCTTCCCCCAAGAACTAGACAGATCCAGGTACAACTCTTTGCCATTTATTTCAAAGATCAGTGGTTAAGAGGCCCAGGGTGATGAACAAGGGCTGGTCCTCACCCCAAGATGTGTTAGTCTGGGCTGAGGAAGGCCCTCAGGCTGTGTGCATATGTGTATAATGTTGTGTGTTTGTCATTGTGATGTGTGTGTGTAATGTGTGTTTGTCACTGTGATGTGTGTGTAATGTGTGTTTGTCATTGTGATGTGTGTGTATAATGTGTGTTTGTCATTGTGATGTGTGTGTGTCATGTGTTTGTCACTGTGATGTGTGTGTATAATGTGTGTTTGTCATTGTGATGTGTGTCATGTGTGTTTGCCATTGTGGTGGTGTGCGTGTGTATGTGTGTGTAACCAGGTCTGACTATAACTTGGTCTCTCTGTGTCTGATCTAATGAGTATTAATTACCAAGTGTGACGGTGGCACCTCTGGGGGTGGCTGTGTGGCTGGGATGCTGTCTGAGTTTTGTGTGGTTGTGTTTTCACATACACACAGTGCTGCGACTGTCTGTGATGCCGTCTATGACTTCCATGTCATTCTGCGGTTGTGCATGAGTCTGGCACTTCGTGTGTATGAGTCTATAGTTGTGAAAGAATGGCTGAGATTACGCAGCCATGTGACAGATTTCGTGGGATGCCATAGGTGTGACTGTATAGTCATTCTTTCTTCCTTCCTTTCAATCAGCAAGCATTTCCCTAGGGCCTGCTTTGTGCCAGGTCCTGGGCCGGATGCCAGGGACAGATCTGTGGTGCCCTCTTGGGGATGTCTATGCTTGGCAGTGATGAAATCAGCCATGGTGGCAGCATTTGCACCATGGAAATTGGCAAACATTACAAAGCTATCCCCCTCCGAGGACAGCTGGTTTTTAAACATTTATGAGCACACTGCTGTGCCCATGTATCCGAGTGTAACTCTTTGTGACCAGGCTGAGGTGTGGCCACCAGTCTGTGGGTGGGATCTGAGTATGTGACACTGACTGTAGGTGGGGTGGGCTGGGCTCTACATGATGAGTCCTGATGATCAGTCTCCCGCCCACCCTGTCTGTACTCATGATGAGAGGAGGGAAGTGGAGGAAGTTTCCCACCCCCAGCCAAGTTCCTGGAGTCCCAAGTCCCACTTTCTTCTGAATGAAAAGCATAAATACCCACCCCTCACCCCTTCTTCCTGAATATCAGGCAAATCAACTTTACCCAATGTTTGGGAGCCCACAGACCCCAAGTCTCTGGGTCTTTGTCCTTAGTATTGTCCATGGCAGGGTTTGCAGTCTACGTGGGTCTTCTGAAGGTGCCTGCTGGGTCTTCAACCCCTCAAGATGGCTGAGTTCTTGGTCCCTGGTGGTGCCCACTGAACTCTCCGCCTTCGAGTTTTGGGTTCCCTCGCATGTGATCCAAGATCTGTTTCCTGAGTTTTCTTTCTTCTTTCTTTTTTTGAGGCAAAGTCTCGCTCTGTTGCCCAGGTTGGACTGCAGTGGTGCGATCTCAGCTCACTGCAACCTCCGCCTCCCGG
The DNA here is from genome assembly GCF_008728515.1 of Papio anubis. Classification (NCBI taxonomy): domain Eukaryota; kingdom Metazoa; phylum Chordata; class Mammalia; order Primates; family Cercopithecidae; genus Papio; species Papio anubis. Next base: position 44,920,381 of record NC_044995.1, on the reverse strand, counting down.
GTTCAAGCAAAATTCCCCTGCCTCAGCCTCCCGCGTAGCTGGGATTACAGGCAGGCACCACCACGTCCGGCTAATTTTTGTATTTTTAGTAGAGATGGGGTTTTGCCATGTTGGCCAGGCTGGTCTCGAACTCCTGACCTCAGGTGATCCACCTGCCTAGGCCTCTCAAAGTGCTGGGATTACAGGCGTGAGCCACTGCGCCCCGCCTCTGCTTCGTGAGTTTTCTTTCCCCTGAGGCACCCTCTGAGTTCTCCATGTGTCAGACCCACGTCCAATGCACCACGCTCCTTCCTTCACACCATGAAAGCCCCGAAGTAAGACCGGGTGCCATCACGCAGTCGGACCAGGCGCTCATCCAACACACGGACGACCACCTCCTCCCCAACCTCCAGGTGCACCACACCACCCAGAAAGCTGCTGTCCCACCAGACGCGGGAGTTGCTGGTGGCCCGTCCGCAGGGTGACTGCTGGCTGACCAACAGCTCCAGCTCCTCGGGGTAGCGGGGCGTGCGCTTGTAGAGGCCGTGGGTGATGGTGCTGGCCAGGCCCAGCGGGCAGCCCACACCGCCCAGCTGCACCTTGGAGTAGATGTAGTAGTAGCCAGCCTTGTTGGCCACAAGGGCCCCATCGTGGTAGTCGAGGCCCCTCAGGAAGGCCAGGCCCAGCTGGGTCTCCCATAGCAGCGGTCCCCCGCTGCCCGTCAAGCTGGAGTTGGCGCCTGTTTGGGAGAGAGAGACAAAAGGGGGCTGCCGGTCAGCACATGTGTTACTCTGTTTTTGTTTTGTTTTGTTTTGGTTTGGTTTGGTTTTTGACACAGAGTCTCACTCTGTCACCCAGGCTGGAGTGCAGTGGCATGATCTCGGCTCACTGCAACCTCTGCCTCCCAGGTTCAAGCGACTCTCCTGCTTTAGTCTCTTGAGTAGCTGGGACTACAGGTGCCCGCCACCACACCCAGTTACTTTTTGTAGTTTTAGTAGAGACGGGGTTTTGCCATGTTGCCCAGGTTGGTCTTGAACTCCTGACCTCAGGTGATCCACCCACCTCGGCCTCCCAGAGTGCTGGGATTACAGGTGTGAGCCACCACGTCTGTCCTCACATGTCTGTCTTTTGCTGTGTGACTCCAGGCCAGTCACCACTAGGCAGTGTGTGTGTGTGTGTGTGTGTGCGTGTGTGCACGCATGTGTGTGTATTTGTAGAGACGGGCTCTCACAATGTTGCCCAGGCTGGTCTCAAATTCCTGGGCTCAACCGATCCTTCAGGCTCCCAAGTGCTGGGATTACAGGCATGAACTACCCTGCCTAGCCTGTTTGCATGTATTAATTCACTTTAATCCTGCTTTGCAGATGAGGGAAACTGAGGCACAGAGAAGCAAATTAATTTGTTTAGTCTACATCTCAACTCTTTGCATCCCTCTTTTGCAGGTGGGGAAACTGAGGCATAGAAACGTTAAGTGACTTGCCAAAAGTGTCAAAACTTGGCTGGGTGTGGCGTCTCACCCCTATAATCCCAGCACTTCGGGAGGCTGAGGCAGGAAGGTCCCTTAAACTCAGGAGTTTGAGGCCAGGAGTTCCAGATGAAGTAACATAGGGAGACGCCATCTCTACAAAGAACAAAAAAATTAGCTGGGCATGGTGGCAGGTACCTGTAGTCCTAGCTGCTGGGGAAGCTGAGGTGGGAGGATCGCTCGCACCTGGCAAGTTGAGGATGCAGTGAGCCATGATAGTGCCACTCCAGCCTGGGTGACAGAGTGAGACCCTGTCTCAAAAAAAAAAAAAAAAAAAAGTGTCCAAACATGCAAATTTGCAAAACCGAGAAACCAAGGCAGCATCTCGCACCTGCTGTGTGCCTCAGTTTCCCTCTCTGTTAGATGGACACATTAATAGCACCTGCTTAGAATGTAATGAATTGATATGTAGAAAGCGTGTCATAGCACATAACACAGCATAAGTACTATATGAGAGTTCATTAAATGAATACAACTAGGCCGGGCGCGGTGGCTCATGCCTGTATTCCCAGCACTTTGGGAGGCCGAGGTGGGAGGATCACCTGAGATCAAGAGTTTGAGACCAGCCTGGCCAACATGACAAAACTCCGTCTCTACTAAAAATACAAAAAAATGTAACCGGGTGTGGTGGTGGGTGCCTGTAATCCCAGCTACTTGGGAGGCTGAGGCAGAAGAATTGCTTGAACCCTGGAGGTGGAGATTGCAGTGAGCTGAGATCATGCCACTGCACTCCAGCCTGGGCGACACAGCGAGACTCTCTCAAAAGTAAATAAATAAATAAATAAATAAATAAAAGAAAATAATAAAATAAATAAAACTGGAAACACGTAGCACTTGTGGCCTATGTTCTGAGCAACTCTGTGAGTAAATAAGGAATGAATGAATGAATACACTGGTATGTATAGCGTTTATCTGGTCTTCCGGAGACGCTCTGACCCCTGCCCCTTGCCAGGATCCAGGGTCCCCCTCACCTGTGAGATGCGCTGCTGGGTTATTCTGGTGAGACCTTCGCTCTGGGGAGAGAGGTCAGAGGTTAGAAACGAAGACAGTGGAGGTAAAAGCCAGCCTTCTACAGGGTCATCCTGTACACCTCCTGGATTCAACCCCACCCCTTCCGGAGTGACCCAAACTTCTGCTTCTCAGGCCTGGGGGAGGGGCACCTGTGAGGATTTGGCCAGTTGTGCAAATCATATTGGGCAATTGACCAAGGGGTGGGGGCAGCGTGGGAATCATCTCGCCTCCTTCCCTGGGACCAGGACCCTGACTCACCTTGTATCAGCTGCTCCCAGGAGCCTCCGTGTCCGTCCTGAAAATGCAGAAGGTGCCTACGGTAAGAACCTGCAGTGGGGCCACGCCCTTGCATTGCTCACACACGGCTGTGAGACACGAGGACCGTGGCCACCGACACCACCCTCAGATGCGTACACAGGGCCACATGCACTCACTTGCACACACACACCCCCTGCCTAGCAGCCTGACAACCACCTGGTGCCTCAGTTTCCTTCTATGTAAATAGAGTTGTGAATAGTGTCTGCTTGGCATTGAATGAATTAATATATGTAAGGCATTATTACAGTGCTTGGCACATAGTATGCACTAGAGAAGGGTTTAATAGGCTGGCTGCATTGGCTCACGCCTCTAATCCCAGCACTTCGGGAGGCTGAGGCAGGCAGATTACCTGAGGCCAGGAGTTCGAGACCAGCCTGGCCAACACAGTAAAACCCTGTATCTACTAAAACTACAAAAATTAGCTGGGCGTGGCAATGGTGCACGCCTGTAATCCCAGCTGCTCCGGAGGCTGAGGCAGGAGAATCGCTTGAACCTGGGAGGTTGCCGTGGGCCCAGATTGTACCACTGCACTCTAGCCTGGGTGACAGAGTGAGATTCTATCTCAAAAATAAAATAAAATAAAATAAAAGGGTTTAATAAATAAGTAACATTGCCCAGTGCGGTGGCTTACACCTGTAATCCCAGCACTTTGGGAGGCCAAAGTGGGAGGATGGCTTGAGGCTAGGAGTTTAAGACCAGTCTGGGCAACATAGCAAGACCTCATCTCTACAAAAAATTTTAAAGATTAGCTGGGCATGGTGGTGGGTGCCTGTAGTCCCAGCTACTTATGAAGCTGGGGTAGGAGCCTTGCTTGAGCCCAGGAGTTTGAGGCTGCAGTGAGCTCTGATCATGCCACTCCACTGTAGCCTGGGCAGCCGAGTAAGACCCAGTCTCTAAGATAAATAAATATGTAATTAAATAAATAAGTAATATTTAAAAATACATGGACAAGGTCAGGTGTGGTGGCTCACACCTGTAATCTCAGCAATTTGGGAGGCTGAGGCAGGCAGATCACCTGAGGTCAGGAGTTCGAGACCAGCCTGGCCAACATGGTGAAACCCCATCTCTACTAAAAATACAAAAATTAGCCGGGCATGGTGGCGGATGCCTGTAATCGCAGCTACTACTCAGGAGGCTGAGACAGGAGAATGGCTTGAACCCGGGAGGTGGGGTTGTAGTGAGCCAAGACTGCACCACTGCACTACAGCTTGGGCAATGGGAGAGAAACCTTGTCTCAAAAACAAGAAAATGCGGTCAGCGAGATGGTTGGACACATGGACGCCACCCTTGGGATATAGCAGCTGCCACAGGGCACAGACCTCAACATCGTCACAATGCTTAGAAGACACATGTGGCCTCAGATGTGTGGACATGTGGTTTGTGGTTTATGGATTCATGTGTGTCTATAGACACGGAGACCCAGAGACAAAGACACACAACACAAATACACCGGCTGCAGATAGGCGGGTGTGTGGACATGTGGGTACACACACATACGTCCACGTGGGTACGTGGACAGGAATGTGTGGCCACGGGATCTAGACCCAGGACACAAAAGGGGCCAAGCCCACATGGGCATGGTGTTGGGCACACACAGACCCCCAGGTGAGGCACACAGACAGGCGGACACGTCCACGGCCAGCTGGAAGCAGCCCGAGAGATTTCCACAGATGGAAATGGTCAGAGAATTAATGACAATCTCAGTAGCAGTGATAAGAGTACAGAGAAGGCCGGACACAGTGGCTCGTGCCTGTAATCCCAGCACTTTGGGAGGCTGAGGTGGGTGGATCTCCTGAGGTCAGGAGTTCGAGACCAGCCTGACCAACATGGAGAAACCCCATCTCTACTAAAATTACAAAATTAGCTGGGCATGGTGGTGCGTGCCTATAATCCCAGCTACTGGGGAGGCTGAGGCAGGAGAATCGCTTGAACCTGGGAGGCGGAGGTCGTGGTGAGCAGAGATCGCGCCATTGCACTCCAGCCTGGGCAACAAGAGTGAAACTCTGTCTCGAAAATAAAAAAGTACAGAAAAAATGCATGTGTGTGTGCACAGGGGTGTGCATGGCAGTGTTGCGGTGTCAGTTCCGACGGGTGGAGCTGGCACTGTCTGGTACCACACACGCCGTAGCATACTTCGCCCCCTATGAAGAGGTTGCCCTTATTTTGTAGATGAAGACACTGAGGTTCAGAGAGGTGAATTCACTTGCCCAAGGCTGGGAGCAGCAACCAGTCAAGCCAGCTGCTCTCAGCCTGTGCCCTGTCCTGCACACACACACACACAGACATGCAGTGACCCACAGTGACACAGGAGAGCCCCCCTTGCCTCCACCTACTGTCAGCCCCCCGGTCCCACTCACAGGCAGGCGGGTGACCATCTCTCCCAGACGCCAGTGCAGCTGCAGAAGGAACCAGCCTTGGATGGCCAGCCCGGCCCCCATCAGCAACAGCAAGAGACCCAGACCCACCCGGGCCACACTGCACGTCTGTCTCCGGCGGCTTCGTCCCAGCCTCGTGAATGGGATGTCAGTCTGTCCATCCACCACAAACACTGAGGGCCGTACGACACTCTCCTCCATGCCCAAGGTGCCTGGAGCGGGGCTGGCACGCCTGGGTCCTTCAACCTCAGAGGAAACCAAAATTGCTCAACCCTCCTGGGCTGTGCACGCTGCGGACAGACACCCGAGGGCCGCCTTTAGAGCTGGGGTTCAGCCCCACCCCTTCCCCCACTCACCCTCCTCTTCTTCCTGTCCCCTCCGCCCCCGGCCTTGGCCCTGTCTCACTCTCACTCATGCAGATTCTCACACTTTCCAGAGGCTTCTGAAAATGTGACTCAAGTGGCAAGTGCAGTGGGGAGCCCCCAGCTTTCCCTTCCTGGATGCTTCTTTTGCTTGGGGCCACCAAATATTTCCTGAGGACTTTCTGTCCATGCCAGGCTCTGCTCTAGGTGTGGGGAATACGGCAGTGAACAATGGCGACAAGGTTCCCTGCTTCGATGGTGCTCCTCTCCTGGTGAAGCCAGAGAGACAAGAAACCTCATAAACAAGAAAATAAAATGTTGTGGGTTTGTTTTTGTTTTTTGAGAGGGAGTCTCGCTCTGTTGCCCAGGCTGGAGTGCAGTGGCACGATCTCAGCTTAGAATAACCTGCACCTCCTGGGTTCAAGTGATTCTCCTGCCTCAGCCTCCCAAGTAGCTGGGATTACAGGCGCGTGCCACCATGCCTGGCTGCTTTTTGGATTTTTAGTAGAGACGGGGTTTCACTGTGTTGGTCAGGCTGGTCTCAAACTCCTGACCTCAAGCGATCCGCCCACCTCAGCCTCCCAAAGTGCTGGGATTACAAACATGAGCCACTGTGCCTGGCCTTCTGTTGTGTTTGGATGTGACAAGTGCAGTGAAAAATACGAGAGTGGAATAAAGGAGTGGATGTGTGCTCTGTGTGTGTGCCTGAGTCTGCATGCATATATGTGTGTGGTGTGTGCATGTGGATGTGTGTATGCAGTTGTGTGCATGCAAGTGTGTATTGTGTACACACTTGCACGTGTGCATGCCTGTGTATGCATACATGTGCTGGCATGTAAATGTGTGTTCTTATGTGGGCAGGTGCATGCATACATGTGTGTTGTGCATCTGTGTGCATGTGCATTTGGTCCATGTACCTGCATGCATGTGCACGTGTGTGTATGTGTGTACATGCATCACATGTGCAAGTGGGTGTGCATATATGTGCTGTGTGCAGGTGTGTGCATGTGTGTACCTGTGCATTGGTGCATGTGTGTGTGTGCATGCTTGCACGGGTGTGTGCATGTGTGTGGGGAGGTCCATGTATAAGTGTGCATGCATTCATGTGTGTGTGTGCGCTTGCACGGGTGTGTGCATGTGTGTGGGGAGGTCCATGTATAAATGTGCATGCATTCATGTGTGGATTTTAAAAACTGGAACTCATAGTCAGGTGTTAGAACCGCTGTTCACCCAGTGAGCCGAGCCTAAGACCTGGGAGTCCCTCCCTCTGTCTTGTCCTCACATTCTACCCTGCAGCGAGTCCTGTTCATTCAACCTCCAAACCAGATCTCAAATCCCGCCGCCTGTTTCCATCCCTGCTGCTACCACCCTAGCTCGGTGCTATGAATTGAAAGTTTGTGTCCACCCCACCCCAACCTCCAATTTATATGTTGAAGCCCTAATCCCCAGTGTGATGGTGTTAGGTGATGGGACCTTTGGGAGGTAATCAGGTCATGATGGTGGAGCCCCATGGTGGGATCTGTACCAATATAGGAAGAGACATGAGATGTTCACTGCCTCCTGCATGTGAAGATGCAGCAAGAAGGTGGCCGTCTGTAAACCAAGAAGAGAGCCCTCACCAGAATCTCACTGTGCTCTTGGACTTCCAGCCTCTAGAACTATGATAAATAAACGCTTGTCATCTAAGCCATGAAGTCTATGGTATCTTGAGAGCATCCCGAGCTGACTGAGACACTAAGGTACCCTCATCTCTCGCTTGGACTGTTGCAGTAGCTTCCTCATTAGATGCCTAGATGTCCTGCTTCATCTGTTGCCACTTTAAAATTCACTTTCTACCCTCTATCTACTGTGAGCTCACTTATTTATTTATTTATTTATTTGGATTTTGTTTTGTTGGGGTGAAAAGTCACATAACAAACCCATTTAAAAAATGAGTAACTCGGCTGGGCACAATGGCTCACGCCTGTAATCCCAGCACGGTGTGGGATGGTGGCCACCTACTTGCTGGTGAAAAGTTCTCTGGGGTCTGGGTCCCTGGAGCAGAGAGAGAAACTGACTTTGGTGGACACCCCTCATCCCTGCCAACCCAACCTGCCTGGACCTCCAGGCAACACCCCCTTAGACGGGTCACTCTTTGTCCAGAGAATGTCTCCAGTGGCTGGGAGCAAAGCCTGCCCACCATCCCAGGTGGCCCATCCCAAGCAAACAGGGCATTCCATGCTGGAAATTTCCTCTTTGTTTGATTGGTTGAGATAGGGTCTTGCTCTGTTGCCCAGGCTGGTGTGAAGTGATGCAATCACAGCTCATTGCAGCCTTGACCTCCTGGACTCAAGCCATCCACCTCAGCCTCCCAAGTAGCTGGGACCACAGCCACTCACCACCGCACCTGGTTAATCAAAAAAAAAAAGTTCGTATAATAGATACTGGGTCTCATTATGTTGTCCAGGCTTGTCTAGAACTCCTGGGTTCAAGTGATCCTCCCACCTTGGCCTCTCAAAGTGCTGGGATTACAGGCATGAGCCACTGTGCCTGGATCTTGTCTTGTTTGTTTGTTTGTTTGAGACAGAGTCTCGCTCTGTCACCCAGGTTGGAGTGCAGTGGTGTAATCTCGGCTCACTGCAAGCTCCGCCTCCCGGGTTCACGCCATTCTCCTGCCTCAGCCTCCCGAGTAGCTGGGACTACAGATGCTCACCACCATGCTTGGCTAATTTTTTTGTATTTTTAGTAGACACGGGGTTTCACCGTGTTAGCCAGGATGGTCTCCATCTCCTGACCTCGTGATCTGCCCGCCTCGGCCTCCCACAGTGCTAGGATTACAGGTGTGAGCCACTAAGCCCAGCCTCTTTCTTTGTTTTTTTGTTTTGTTTTGTTTTGAGGCAGAGTCTCACTCTGTCACCCAGGCTGGAGTGCAGTGGTGCCATTTTGGCTCACTGCAACCTCTGTCTGCTGGATTCAAGCAATTTTCCTGCCTCAGCCTCCTGAGTAGCTGGGATTACAGGCACCCACCACCATGCACAGCTAATTTTTGTATTATATGTTGGCCATTATATATGTTGTAACATATATGTGGTATATATATTGGCCAGACTGGTCTCGAACTCCTGACCTCAGGTGATCTGCCCACATCAGCCTCCCAAAGCGCTAGCATTACAGGCATGAGCCACTGCACCTGGCTCCTGTCTTGCTTCGTAAGTATCTTTGTAATATCCTGGATTTTACCTCTCGGCTCTGAAAGCCGAAAACACTTATCTGGCCCTTTATAGATACAGTTTGCTGCCAGCTTGCCCCTGACCTTAGGCTAAGACACCAAGTGACCTTCACTGGGGCCTCTGAGCTTGGGCCCTTGTGCTTTTGCTCACTCTGCCCCAGGCAGACGTCCTGGGTCTTTGCACTTCCTCTTCCTGCTGCTGGGGACTGTCTTCCCTAGATCTCCAAAGCCGGCTCCCCCTGGTCATCTGTGTCTTGACTCAAGAAACTTCTCCTCACAGGAGCCCTCCCTGTATTGGTCAGATGACTCTTGAGAGACAGAACCAATAGAAGATAGACAGAGATAGAGATGGAGATCTATAGGCTGGGTGTGTTGGCTCACGCCTGTAATCCCAGCACTTCCGGGGCTGAGGCATGTGGATCGCCTGAGGTCGGGAGTTCGAGACCAGCCTGGCCAATATGGGGAAACCCCGTCTCTATCAAAAATACAAAAAAAAAAAAAAAAAAAAAATTAGCTGACTGTGGTGGCACCCTCCTGTAATCCCAGCTACTTGGGAGGCTGAGGCAGGAGAATCACTTGAACCCGGTAGGCAGAAGTTGCAATGAACTGAGATTGTGCCACTGCACTCCAGACTGCGCAGTGGCATGAGACTCTGTCTCAAAAAAAAAAAAAAAAAAAAAAAAAAGAAAGAAAGAAATCTGTAGAGACAGACAGAGATATAGAGTCAGAGAAGAGACAGACACAGAAAGCTAGAGAGACAGGGACACAGAGATATAAAGACAGACGGAGAAAAAGAGAGAGACAGAGAGAAGTATAGAGTCAGAAAGAGAGAGTGTGTGTGACACATTTATTTTAAGAAATTAGCTCACACAATCATGGGAGTTGGCAAGTCTGAAGTCCACAGGACAAGCCAGTTAGGCTGGAGGCTCGGGGCTTGGGTAAGAGGTGGCACTGCAGTCTTAAAGCCTAAAGGCTGGAAATTCAGGTAGAATTTCTAAGTTGCAACCTTGAGGCAGAATTCCTTCTTCAGGAAACTGCGGTGTTTACTCCTTAGACCTGCAACTGATCAGGTGTAACCCACTCACAATATCTAGGCTTATCTCCTGTCCTGAAAGTCAACTGTGTTGTTGATGTGGTCTGAAAAATACCTTTCTAGCCAGGTGTTATGGCTCACACCTGTAATCCCAGCACTTAGGGAGGCAGAGGTAGGAGGATTGCTTGAGCCCGGTAGTATAAGACCTGCCTGGGCAATATGGTGAGACCCTGTTCTCAACAAAAAGGAAAAAAAAAAAAAGACCAAAAAAATAAAGAAATATAAAATACCTTTCTAGCAACATTTAGACTAGTGTTTTACCAAACAACTGGTCACATAGCCTGGCTATGTTATCACATACGTTAGCCCTCAGGCCACTCAATCTAAGAGATCTTCTTAACTGCTGGACACATCGCGTGGGTGAACTTTCCTTTTTGGACATCCTCACCATCCAAAATCCATTCCACACTGTCTTCTTTTTTGGGGAGCAGGTGCGGGGGATGGAGTCTCACTTTGTTGTCCAGGCTGGAGTGCAGTGGTGCCATCTCAGCTCCCTGCAACCTCCACCTTCCGGGTTCACGTGATTCTCCTGCCTCAGCCTCCCGAGTAGTTGGGATTACAGGTGCCTGTATTTTTAGTGCAGACAAGGTTTCACCATGTTGGCCAGGCTGGTCTCGAACTCTTGACCTCAAATCATCTGCTCACCTCGGCCTCCCAAAGTGCTGGGCTTACAGGCGTGAGCCACCACGCCCGGCCCCATGCTGCCTTCAAGGGTCCTTTCCTGCTTCCCCTTTTAGAACATAAGATTCACAAGATCCTATCTGCACCCTTCACAGCCTCAAGTGATAAGTTTTAGTCCAAAAGAAAAGCAAACACAAACAAAAGCTCCAAACACCCCCATATGTTGAAGAAATGAATCAAATGAATCCCAAACAGAAGAAAGTGGGAGTGAAGGCCGGGCTCAGTGGCTCATGCCCGTAATCCCAGCACTTTGGGAGGCCAAGGCCGGTGGATGACTTGAGGTCAGCAGTTTGAGACCAGCGTGGCAACATGGCGAAACCCCATCTCTACTAAAAATACAAAAAAATTAGCTGGGCCTGGTGGCACACACCTGTAATCTCTGCTACTTGGGAGGCTGAGGCAGGAGAATTGCTTGAACCTCGAGGCGGAGGTTGCAGGGAGCCAAGACCGTGCCACTGCACTGTAGCCTGGGGGATAGAGAAAGACTCCTCTCAAATTCAAAAAAAAAAAAAAAAAAAAAAAAAAGAAAAGAAAGGAGGAATGAATAAGAAAAGAAAAAAGAAACGAGAAGAAGGATGTGAAGTAGAGTGGTGGTCTTGGTCTTGGCAGATGTCAGCTGGGATACCCACTGAGTTGCAGGAGGCTTTGGCATTTGGGAGCTTGAAGGAGTAGGGTAGGCTATGCATCTATTTCCCCCATACCCCTGGAGTTGTGGGGTGTCTGAGGGAAAGAGGCTGTGGAGGCATGACTTTCAGTCTCAGTGGGTGTTTCTTGATGACTTGGTGCAGAGCTGGGAGGCTGCATCCCACTCTCCATACACACACCCTCCCAGTCCCCAGGGGACCAGAGGTGCAGTGAGAGGAGGTGCTCGGGGCCCCGCTCCCCACACTCAAGGCTGCTGCTCCCCACGCGGTGCTGGTGATGCTGTGACCACAGAGCCCCCACACTCCCTCCCTAACTGCTGACTCATGTCTTCCCCTCCCTGGGGCTCCAGCCGGAAACGTTGCCCTGCCCGCCAGCCCCCTACTGCCCCCTCTCGGGTGCAGTCACCAGACATGGCTCACCCCAAAGCATTGACTCCTGGCTCAGGCCCATCTAGAAACGGGGTCTGGGAGAGTGAGGTGAGGCTGGAGGAGGGCAGAAGGGATGCAAATGAGGACAGGTGAGGATGCAGGTGAGAGGGCAGGGCAGGACTGTGGGCCGATGGGTCTGGCGAATCTACAAGGATAGATGCCAGGGGACGTGCATTGCAGAAATGAAACCAATTCTGCAAAATCGTAACTGAGGAAATTATGACGGTGAAAGAAATCAGACCTAACCGACTCCGTCTTACTTCTAAGCTTCGACTGTCCTTGTTCATTCCCGGGCATAGGCCGAACTAACTTTGGGAAGGAATTTAGTTCATGGTTTGGCTCTGAAACAAAATTGATAACAGCCCTTTCCCGAAAAGACCCCCTTTTTGCCTGGGGACCGGTCTGCCTTTGCAGGACTAACAAATTAGCTACAAGATTAGAAATTAACAGTTTAGGGGTCATGTAGCCTCTGGCTCCAAGAGTCTGAACCTCCCCACATTGCTCCTGGGGATAACATCACTATCTAAAACCTAAGTTCAGTGCTGGCGATATTTTGCAGACCCTGAACTCAATGGATCAGCCGACAGCACCCAGACCAGAAATGTGACCCCTCCAGTTCTGTGATCCTACCCAGGAACAGAAGACAAAAAACCTCACCTCAACCCCCTATGATTCCAACCTCCATCTCACCAATCAACACGCCTCACTTCCCAAACCCCGACCTGCCAAACTATTATTATTATTATTATTTTGAGATGAAGTCTCGCTCTGTCACCCAGGCTGGAGTGAGTGCAGTGGCGCGATCTCAGCTCACTGCAACCTCCACCTCCCGGGTTCAAGCGATTCTTCTGCCTCAGCCTCTCAAGTAGCTGGGATTACAGGTGTGCACCACCATGCCTGGCTAATTTTTGTATTTTCAGTAGAGACGGGGTTTCATCATGTTGGCCAGGCTGGTCTCGAACTGCTGACCTCAGGTGATCCACCTGCCTCAGCCTCCCAAAGTGTGGGGATTACAGGCGTGAGCCACTGCATCTGGCCCACCAAACTATCTGTAAAAACTCTGATCCCCAAATATTCGGGGAGACTGATTTGAGTAATAACAAAACTCCGGTCTCCTACACAGCTGGCTCTGCGTGAATTACTCTTTCTCCATGGCAACCCCCATCTGATAAATCGGTTCTGTCTAGGCAGGGGGCAAGGTGAACCCACTGGGCAATGACAGTAAGAAGACAGGTAAATCTGCAGGTGAGAATGTAGGTGAGAATGCTGGCAAGAACAAAAGAAAATATCTAGAAAAGCATGCAGGTGAGGACCCAGATGAAGATACAGAGAAAATACACTCGCCGGAGAGGATGTAGGGGGAAAAAGGTGAAAATATAGGTAAGAGTGCTATGAAGGTAAAGATACAGGTAAGCTTACAGATTGAGATGTAGGTGTTGGGGCCAGGGGAGGATGCCAGAAAAAAAAAAAAAAAAAAAAAAAAAAAAAAGCAAAAACAACCCTGGTGGGGCGCAGTGGCTCACACCTGTAATCCCAGCACTTTGGGAGGCTGAGGTGGGCAGATCACCTGAGGTCAGGAGTTTGAGACCAGTCTGGCCGACATGGTGAAACCCCATCTCTAATTAAAATACAAAAATAAGCCAGGTGTGGTGGCGTGGGCCTGTAACCAAAGCTATTCGGGAGGCTGAGGCAGGAGAATCGCTTGAACCCAGGAGGCGGGGTCACAGTGAGCTGAGATCGCACCATTGCGCTCAGCCTGGGCGACAAGAGTGAAACTCCATCGCAGAAAAGAAAAAAAAAACCCACAGAAACGACAACAAAAACCCACACGTGGATACAGCTGAGGGTGCAGAGGAACGAGCAGGTAAAGATTCAGATGAAAATATTGGTAACATTGGGAGCGGGGAGAATGTTAGGAAAAAGACCTAATGCATCCTGGACTTAGTAACTAGGTAATGGGGGACTGGGTGTGGTGGCTCATGCCTGTAATCCCAGCACTTTGGGAGGCCGAGGCAGGCAGATCACTTGAGATCAGGAGTTCAAGACCAGCCTGGCCAATATAGTGAAATCTCTATCAAAAATACAAAAATTAGCCAGGCAAGGTGGCAGGTGCCTGTAATCCCAGCTACTCAGGAGGCTGAGGCAGGAGAATCACTTGAACCCGGGAGGTGAAGGTTGAAGTGAGCCAAGGTCGTGTCACTGCACTCCAGCCTGGGCGACAGAGCAAGACTCTGCCTCAAAACACACAAACACACACAAACACAAAACCTAGATGAGGGGTTGATAGGTGTAGGAAAGCGGCATGGCACACTTTACCTATGTAACAAATCTGCACATCCTGCACATGTACCCTGGAACTTAAAATAGTAATAATAATAAAAGAAAAAAAATATATTGGTAAGATTATCAGGTGAGGATGCCGGTAAGCGAAGAGGTGAGAACTCAGGCGAAGAGGTTGTGAGCTGCCGGTGAATGTGCAGCTGAAATGGAGGTGAGGTGCAGGTGCATGCTATGTGCAGGTGAGGCAGGTCCGTGGTGCTTGGATAAAGAAGTCCGCACACTCGCAGGTGAACGCCCGGAGAAAATGCAGTGGGAACAGGTGAGGTTTCAGGTAGGATGGAGCTGAGCTGCAGGTGAGGCGGCTGGGGAGTTCAGTCTCTTGCTCTCTGGCAAAGAACTCCAGACACGTGAAATATAACTGAAGCTTTATTGGGAGTGAGGGTATGGGGGTGTGGTCAGTTGGGGCACCCAAAGACAACCATGTTCTCGGTGAAGGCGCCGAGGTCCTGGCATTGTTTCTGGTTCTCTTCATCTTGGCATTCGTCCTCCTCGGGCCAGTGCTCCACCCAGGTGTCCTTCCCGATGACATAGCTGAGGCTGGAGGGAGGAATGGCAGGTCAGGAAGGGGCGTGGCGTGGGCGTGGTGCATGGGGGCGTGGTCATGATGTGGGCGTGGCATGGGCGGGGCAGTAGGACGGCCGCGCGCAGGCGCAGGGCGAGTACTCACTTGGGTTTCTCTCCCCAGAAATCGGAGGAGAGACCCCACATGAGGTAGTGTTTCCTCTCCTCCAGCTTCAGGGCTTCCCTGCACTTGATGGGGCTGATGAACGTGCGCTGTTGTCCAACCTGCACCTCATCTGAGCCTGGAGTGGAGGGGAGAGGGAAGAAGCTGAGCCGTGGGGAGGAAGCCAGGGAGAAAGCCGCGGAAGGCAGCGTGCTGAACCTGACCTGACTTGATGATCTGCTCAATGGCCATGAGGTACTCGTCAAAGTCATTAGACAGCTGGGCCTTGACCAGTCGGGTCTTGTACACTGTGGGGGAGAGGCGAACAGGGTGGGTGGTGGGCTGGGTTGACCATGAGGGACACCCTGGTTTGCAGGTGCACCCGGGCACGTGGCTCTCTCCCCCAGGGGAAAGTTGCAGAATCACAGCCAGTCACACTATGGCCCACCCCTCATTACACACACAACCGTAGAGGGTCACATGTCACCATCCACACACAGTTGTACCCATAGACATGCACAGAGGTGACAGCCACCTACAAAGTATAACAGTAACATACTATTCATACTATGCAATGACAGCGACTCATGTGCACAAAATATTGCAGCTTCATGGCCACAGGCATAACCATGTACACAATCATAGCCACCGAAAACTATGGTCATCTACAGAACTTCAGGACCTCACACTCACTGCCATCCACAACCACAGCCTCACACAACCATGGCCACACACGCAATGATGCACACAACCACATCCACCTTTCCTTACATAGGCATACCCAGGCCACTCACAGCCATGGTTCCCCACACAATCACGGCCCCTCACAATACCTGCTCACACACACAACACAGTCACCCACGCCCACAGCCTGAAACCACACCATGACAACCACACCTACCACCCACCACACAGTTGGACACACACAGCCAAACACACGCGACCCCGCCCATCACCCACTCACCATAGTCCACTCCTGGCTCACAGGCCTTGTCCAGCCGTTCTTCCAGGGTGACTTTGTCATCCAACTTTTGTATGAAGCAATTCTCTGCAAGGTGGGGGTGGAGACAGGGTCTAAGTCCCACTCCTTATCTGGGGCCTGCTGCCCATGGGTGTGGCCAACCCTGGAAGCCTACCCCTCTTGGTATCCCCTGGGTATGACTTTGGGGGTCCCTGGTCATGGGATGGACGACCTGGGGAAGTGTGTCTTGCTCAGTTGCACCTGTTCCCGGCTCCAGGGAACTCACCCTCAGCACAGCGGCACAGCTCATCACGACAGAGCTTGTTCAGCTTTCCATCCTCCTTTTCCGGGTGGTAGAACTGGGTACAGCTTTCCGCTGCAGGCAGATGTGACGCGAAGATGAGAGGATAAGGGTCTCCCTCCCAAGACCATGCCTGAGAGGCCCAGATCCCCAGTTCTCAGTCTTCAGACCTGGAGATGCTAGGTTTTCAACCCCTCAGATCCCTCGGATCCCGAGACCCCCTCTACTTTCTGATCTTTGGGATTCTCAGACCCTTGAGCCTCTTAGACTCTCAACTCACAGAAGGCTGGGACCCTTGGACCCCAAATTCATAGTTTCCTGGGACACTCAGACCTCCAACCCTCATACTCCTGGAATCCTTAGACCCTTATTTTGCAACTCACATATTCCCAGGACCCTGAGACTCCTGAACCCATCAGACCTCCAACTCTCAGATCCCTAGAACCAACTCATAGATTCTTGGGACCCTCAGACCCCTGGGACCTCCAGACTACTAATCCTCAAATCCCTGGACTCCTTAGACCTTCATTCTCAGATCCCCACAATTCATATATACCTGAGACTCTCAGGCCCCTGGAAACATCAGACCCCAGGCCCTAGTTTGGCTGCTCACCCAGGTTGTAATAGGCGTAGACCTTGACTGCACCAGGCTGGATAAGCTCTACATTAAAATATTGGTGAACTTTGAAAGCTATACAGTCATCCTCAGAGTGTGAGACCTGAGGGGGAAGGAGGAGCTTGGTCAGCAGGGTTATGTGGGAGGGAGTCCAGCATTGGGTCTTGGGAACTGAGGCAGTGGTGGAGAAATTGAAGGATAGAGGAGGAAGTGGCGAAGATGAATGAACAATTCAGCAAATCCATTTACTCTTCTTCCTACACTCACAGCGAGACTACATTTCTCAGCTCCTCTTTCAATTAGGTGTGGCCAGGTGGCTGAACTCTGGCCAACAAATTGCTATCTATACCCATAAAAACAACCCATACACAATCTTATTTTCATCTAGAATGAAGGAATCCTGCAGAGAACTACAAAGGATCCGAAACATTGCAGAGTAACAGGATGGAAGGTGCTTGGATCCCTGAGTGATTGCATGAAGCAGAGGGACCCTTCCTTACCTCCCATGCCAACTGGACTTCACATGAGTGAGAAATACAAGTCTGTTGTGTTAAGACCCCATATTCTTAGTGGTTTTGTTTTAGTAGCTATCATTACCTAAGCTGACTAAAATGGGATTGAGGGGCCCTGTCGGTATCAGGAGTTAGCAGGGAGGACATGGGGATAGGAGAATGGGAAGAAATAGAGAAGGGAGAGGAGAAAGCCCAAATCATGGTTGAGATGAAAGAGTAAGAGAATGCCAGATGGAGAGAAAATAACAGAAGACAGGGCAGGTGTGGTGGCTCATGTCTGGAATCCCAGCCTTTTGGGAGACTGAGGCAGGAAGATCGCTTGAGGCCAGTAGTTTGAGACCAACTTGAGCAACATATCAAGAACCCCATCTCTACAAAAAATAAAACGATCAGCTGGGTACTTACACAGAATATTTATGAAGAAACAAGAACAAAAATTCAGCTGGGACCAGGCACCAGGGGCTTATGCCTGTAATCTCAGCACTTTGGGAGGCGGAGGTGGGAGGATCACTTGAGCTCAGGAGTTTAAGACCAGCCTGGGCAGTATAGTGGGACCCCATATCTACAAACTTTTTTTTTTTTTTTAATTCACCAAGCATGGTGGCATGCACCTGTAATCCCAGCTACTGAGGAGGCAGAGGCAGGAGGATCATGTAAGCCTGGGAGATCAAAATTGCAGTAAAAAAAAAAAAAACAAAACAAGAAGCTGGGTACAAGAGCATAATATTTATTTTTTAAAAATTAGCTGGGTGCAGTGTCGCAGGCCTGCAATCCCAGCAACTCAGGGGGCTGAGGCAGGAGGATCCCTTGAGCCCAGGAATTTGACTTTGCAGTGAGCCAGTATCAAGACACTGCACTCCAGCCTGGGTGACAGAGTGAGACCCTGTCTCTTGAAAGAAAGAAAACAGGCCGGGCGCGGTGGCTCAAGCCTGTAATCCCAGCACTTTGGGAGGCCGAGACGGGCAGATCACGAGGTCAGGAGATCGAGACCATCCTGGCTAACACGGTGAAACCCCGTCTCTACTAAGAAATACAAAAAAATAGCCGGGCGAGGTGGCGGGCGCCTGTAGTCCCAGCTACTCGGGAGGCTGAGGCCGGAGAATGGCGTGAACCCGGGAGGCGGAGCTTGCAGTGAGCTGAGATCCGGCCACTGCACTCCACCCTGGGCGACAGAGCCAGACTCCGTCTCAAAAAAAAAAAAAAAAAAAAAGACAGAAAACAACAGAAGAGAGAAATAGATGCAAAAAAAGAAACAAAGGTCAGGATTGGGCAAGGGAACAAGGCAAGACCTTTCTGTCTACAAAGCACTAAAAAAAAAAAAAAATTCGAAGGGGCTCTTTTTCATTGGTTAAGACTCTGATAAGAAGCTGCAGGAGGTCAATGGTCAGAAGATGACATGTTTATAGAAGATGCTGGGTTGACCCCCTCAATTTACAAGCTCCTTCTCCTGTCGCCCAGCAACACAGACCTTGTCTCCTCTAGCCTAGGGCTAGTGTGACCCAGAGACAAAAGCTGAAAGGAAAGAAAAGACCAGCCAGATAGAGGTCAAGGTGCCCATGGAAGCCTCCCAGGGAAGGATGATGCAGTCTTACCTTGTCCAGGTAGATGATGAGGGTGTTCCTATCGGAGAAGGCTTTGTCCAGCTCATACTTGGAGATGTATCTGTCAACGCCGTTTGCCAGCTGGGGAAAGGTGGAGCCTGTGAAAAATCCCTCCTGGATCCCTCTCTACCTGCAGCCTCTTCCATACCCTAGGCTCCTTTCCACTTATCCCAGCTCCTGAGCCCTTCATACCTGCTTGAGGTCATCTGTGTCTGGAACGAAGCCAGTCATCATGGATATGTCCAGTATAGACATAGTGGCATCCTGGTCTCCCCGGTACCTGGATAGTGCAGAAAGAAGGGCATTGGGTTCCAAGATAGGGTCAGCCCCAACGGTCTGTTCCTGGACAAGGAGGTCTGGTCAGGCACTGAGACCTCTGATTCCCCCACAATAGCACAGAGGGGCGTTACAGTTTTTAGGAAACATTTCCCCAAAGGAAATAAAAAGTAAGGTAATGTAATGGTCAAGGTGATTGATTAAGAGCTCAGACTCTGAACCCAACTGCAGGGATTCAAATTCCAGCTCTAAATAACACTGGATGCATGATTTGACCCCCTCCATGCTTCAGCTCTAGAAAACAAAGGCAAGAATACAGGCGGCCCTCACTTTGCATGATTCAGTTTAATAACACTAGTAGCCCAGTGACATGGTTCACTTTCAGTACCTTGGTATATTGATCATGAGTAGTTGCATATGGTATAAACTCTGTTGCTAACTCTTCAGTCTAGAAATCACTATGTAAATAAAAGATGAGCATCATAATTGAGGGCCAATTACTGTCACTCCTTTCAAAGTCCATCAGTGATTGGTCACTGAGCTTCTGCTCTTCAATTTATGTACAGACAGCAAACTGTGTAGTTGTGTTGCCTCCCTGTCTCCAGGTGGCTAACTCCCATGAGATTTTACAACAATGTATCACCAAAAGAGGGAACTGGCCAACAAAGATAAAAATGCAGCAAAGAAATGAAAAGTGATAATGCCAGAAGTGAACTTCAAAGAAGGCATAAGTGGAGTTATCGAAGAATAGCAGACTATGGGGATGTTGACCCTGCTGCCATTTGAGAGATAGGTGGCGTAGAGGAACTCAGTGAAGGCAAATGTATTAGCATAAATAAGGAAGGTCATGGGGACAAAAAGGATGAAGATGTCCCAGAGGAAGGTTCGTTATAGAATAAAAAGTCACTTTAAGGGAACTCTTGGAGGAATTTTGTGACATGGAAAGCTCGAAGGATAAAATATTGGAAGCTGATCCAAACTTAGAAAGGAGCAAGACAATGTACTAAGGCATAGAAAAGATGTTTACTCCATGTTGTAAATTATACAAAGAGAAGAAAGCAAGTATTTTTTGAACTAAAGCACTCTCTGTAAGTGTCATACAAAAAAAAAAAAATACACCTTGCATCTCAATGTTCTGATGTTTTAAATTACAGTGTAGTCAAATACTCATCTTACTATGTCTTTCATTTTCCTGTATCTTTATAACTGGCAGTATGATAATTTTAAATGTTATAATAGAAACATTTAGGCTGGGCATGGTGGCTCATGCCTGTAATCCCAAAACCTTGGGAGGCCAAGGCAGAGGAATGCTCAAGGTCAGGAATTCGAGACCAGCCTGGGGAACACAGTGAGGCCCCGCCTCTAGAAAGAATAAAAAATAAAAATTAGCCAGGTGTCATGGCACACGCCTGTAGTCCCAGCTACTTGAGTGGCTGAGGCGGGAGGATCGCTTGAGCCAGGGAGTTTGAGGTTACAGTGAGCTATGATTGTGCCACTGCACTCCAGCCTGGCTGACAGAGCGAGACCCTATCTCTCTCAAAAGAAAACAAGAAAACTTTAAAGGTCATGGAATGATAGTGTACTTTTCTCCATTGATTGCTGCTAAGATGCTTTGCCAGTCTCAACTTATATGGTCATTGCTGTGGTCTCACATTGACACGCAAAGCAAGGACTATCTGTGTTCTCTACCTTACGGTGGATACATAGAACAGTATCAGATACACAGTGTACTTGGAAAGTATTGAATATCATGGATATTATTTGCAAGAATTCTTGCTAGAGATAGAGGGATGGCCAAGATGAACCCCGGTGACCTAGCTTCTTACCTGGTACAGATCTCAAGGATCATAGTGTTCTTGGCATCCTGAGGCCTCTTTTCTGGAAACACAGAAGAAAGATGGGAGAGGGTATACCTGTGTGTTGATTCAGGAGGGGGGAAGAAATTACAAGAGGGGTAGGAGGAAGGTGACAGATAAGGCCTTGATTCCTTTTACCTGTTTCCGGTGCTGGTTCTATGGTGACCTTGAGGTCGAATTTATTACAGGTGAGTTGACCTTTGGCCTTAGCATGGTACATTGTCACTACCTGGTAAGATGGGAGAGGAGACACAATGTCATCCCACAGGACTAGGACTACTGAGGACAAGAGGAGATGGTCCCTCTGGGGCACAGGGGCATGGGCCAGGCAGGTGTGGGTTTCTGTTCCTTACCGACAAGGTGCCTTGGCCTTTTCCTTCAGCTGTGACTGTGAAACCCTCATTTTCCTTGGTCTGCAGAGTGAAAAGAGAGATGACAGCATGTTGGGAATTAAGCCTTCTACTGCCTGTGATGGTCACCTCTCCTCCCTCTTGCTTCCCAGTAAATCCTGGCTGGTGTAGAGGGCGACAGCAAGAGTGAGGAGGGCTTGGCTGGGTGACTGTACCTCTTCTGATCGCAGGAGGCTGGCAGATTCCCAGTGGATACGGTGGGTGATCTTGGAGCTGCGGCTGGGCAGTTGGAGGGACACATCCAGGTTCAGTTCCTTGTGGTCAGGGACATCCTTTTGGTATTGAGCCAAGGCTTGGAACACCATGAAGGTAGCCTAGAACCCATGAGAGAGAAAGATGGTGATCTGGGAGCCTGGGAAAGTGGCTAGAATCCAGTGGGGGATAAAGAGGTTCAAATCAGAGCTGGGACATCAAAAAGTTGCCTAGAACCTACTAGCGAGTGCAGGAGTAATAATTGGAGGTTATTGAACTCTGAGGACATGTTCAGAACTCTCCAAGGGACAGAAACTTACACCAGGACTCGGAGATGCTGAGAACATGTCTAGAATCCATCAGAAAGTCCAGATGTGAGACTGAAGGTCTAGCAACCCTGAGGATGTGGTCTAGACCCATCAAGAGGATAGAGTCAGGCCAGGGCTTAGAGACACTGAGAGTATGTCTAGAACCCACTCGTGAAAAAGAGAATAAAACTGTAGCCAGAGGATACTGAGCATATAATCTACAACCCAAAAATGACACTGTAACACTGAGAACATGATTGACAGACCACCAGAAAGAAAGGAGGTCAACTGGAGCCTGAAGTTGCTGAAGCCTGAAGTTACTGAAACCATGGCCTAGAACAGGGTTTGCATAATACCCTAGGGTAACTGGGAACATAGTATAGAGCCTACCAGTGGGACAATATGACATTGGGAGTCTGGTAGACCTGGGAACATGGTCTAGAACCCACCAGCAAGACAGGGTAAGATTGTGAGATAGTAGAACTGAGAACCTGGTCTAGAGCCCACCAGTGAGACAGAGTAACATTGTGAGCCTAGTGGAACTGGAAACCTGGTCTAGAACCCACCAGGTGGAGAGAGAGGCTTAGACCTGAACCTGGGCCCTGAAAACATGATCTAGACACCTGGGGCAAGAAGAAGGCTCAACACACAGCTTGGAGTATCTAGATTGTATTCTAGAACCTGTAGATGGGTTTGCAACTAAGAAAACTGATTCTCAAGTCCACTCCAATCACACTGGCTCGTGGGAAAGAAGAACTGCCTCGCGGGGCCTCGTGTGTTCTCTAGGAGGCCGGTGGGAAGCCACAGGAGACAGGGATGCATGTGCCTGGGGGCTGTAGGCCACTTGCCTGGGTAGAGCCATAGCCACCACCGTAGTATCTCTGTTCATTGAGCCAACGCACGACGGGAGGCACAAAGTCAAAGTCTTTTAGCTGCAGTAGGGCCAAGAGGGCATAGGATGTGGCCTCCACATTGTAGAGCTGCTGACCAGGCTCCTCCCAGCGGTTCTTATCTGCAAAGAGGATACCCCATCCCCAGTGCTCACTGCTCTGTCCAGCCTGGGGATGGCTCAGAGAAAGCTCAGAAAGAGACGCATGCTAGATTTCCTGGTGTTTGGGTGTCCTGGCTGACATTCAAAGCTCTCAGTTATTTGGCTCCTGCCTTGCCTCTCTCGTTTCATCAACTCTCACTTCTCCCTTTGAAATGAATGCTGAATACGCATTTGTTGAATGAATGATGCAACAAACCTTCTTGTGTGGTTTACAATGAGGACCTGCTAAACCTTAGAACCACGCATCCCAGCTCAGCTCAGGGTTATGCATCCCAGCTTGGTACCTTAGGACTATCCATCCCAGCTTGGCTTAGGGTCATCCATCCCAGCTCAGCTAAAAGCCATGCATCCCAGCTCAGTATCTCTTGCCCTAAACTTCAGCCATGCATCTCCCTTCACCCCTCCAGGCCATCCCTCACCTTTGGCTGTGGTCAGAAATTTGTTGAGAAGAGGTCCCTTCAGCCTGCCCATCTGGGCCAGGGCATAGGCAGCAATGGCCACAGTGTAGGATCTCTGTAGGTTCATGTAGTTGGCTTCAAGGAAGTCTCCTGCTTTAGTGATGCTGCCTGGCAGGCTCTATGAGAAAGAGGATCAGATTCTCTGGTCACGTGGGCATTACTGTCACATTAGTAAGGATCATACGAGCAGCACTTCCTGAGAATCAGGGATTTCTGTCCTTGGGATATATCTGTCTTAGATTTGTCCATTTTTGAGGATTTCCCAGGTATTTTAGCCACCATGAGCTGCCTTGTTGCTGAATATCTATTATGTATCTGGAGAAATCCATGTACCCCATGGTGTGCTGGTAAATGTTTAACAACCAGCTCTCCAGTGGGAGGGGTGACGGATCCTTGGTTTATAATGATTGACAATTTCTGTCGTGTACATACCCCGACCAGGACCAATTTCACGATGTCAACGTGACATCACTGAACAAAGTGTTGGGGAGACATTCTCCAAATTGTTACTCATAAACTGGTATGGGACAGATTCGGTACACCACTGTGGACACCTCATCCAGTCATTATCATCATCTTCTTCATCATCATAGCTCACACTTACTCTGTGTCATTCAGATAGCCGCACATTTAATCTCATAAAAACTGTTGAGAATACTGAGCCCTGAGAGATACAGTAATTTTGCAAAGACCACCTAGGAAGTAAGTGGCAGAGTTAGGATCCAAAACCAGCCTTCTGGGGATGGAGGAAGACATGATGTGTACCGTTTCCTCATTTCCATGGTGTAAATACTTCCATCACTGATTTCAAGCTACCAATATGGCATCATTGAATGCAGAGTTGGGAAGAGCTTTGCAGTAGCACAGTATTATATAGCATTTTCACTACACAAATCCAATACACATAAATAACCCCAAGAATATAGATTATGGGAGTAAGGCGTAAGAACTGATGAGTTTGAGTGTTTCTAACCTTTGTGTTTAATAGAATTTATTTAATTGTAAGTTTTATAACTTAGTTTTTTTGTTTGTTTCGTTGGTTGGCTGGGTTTTTTTGTTGTTGTTTGTTTGTTTTTTTTTGAGACGGAGTCTTGCTCTGGTCCAGGCTGGAATGCAGTGGTGCAATCTCGGCTCACTGCAACCTCTGCCTCCTGGGTTCAAGTGATTCTTGTGCCTTAGCCTCCTGCGTAGCTGGGATTACAGGTGCCCCCTCCACCATGCCCAGTTAATTTTTAGTAGAGAAGGGTTTTTGCCATGTTGGCCAGGCTGGTTTTGAACTCCTGACTTCCGGTGATCTGCAGGCCTTGGCCTCCCAAAGTGCTGGGATTACAGGCTCACTGTGCCCAGCCTAATACTTAGTTTTTAATAATAGTTATATTTAATGACCAGCTTGAAAAATTCCTGTAAATTTAACACTTTTTTTTTTTTTTTTTAAAGATGGATTCTTGCTCTGTTGCCCGGGCTGGAGTGCAGTGGTGTGATCTCCGCTCACTGCAACCTCTGCCTCCCTAGTTCAAGTGATTCTCCTGCCTCAGCCTCTTGAGTAGTTGGGATTACAGCACACTCTTGACCCCAGGAGTCTGGTTTCACAGCCTGTGCTATACTCTACTACAATGCTGCCATGCTGCAGCAGAAACAAATATTTTTTTCCTGCCCACTTCCCTCTCTGACATCCACTCTTTTTGTAAGAACCTCTCCCTTCCATTCACGTGGCCACAGTGGAAGCAGCCATGTCTGCCCACTGAGACCTACTTCCTGTCCTTAGCTGATTGGTCCAGATGTAGTCTTCTGACCCAGGCTGAGCCAATCAGAGTCCTTCCCTGGGAATATGGCGGCCCTAACCTTGATCTGATATGTTCTCTAATTATTGGCCAAGAACAGAATGAGGGACATGGGAGAGAGGAGCAAAGCATCCTGGCAGAGTCCCTGAGGCCACCTTCATCTCTGTATTTGATATCTTTGGACCCTGAACATAAATTCCCCATCAATTTTTGTATAATCTAGGTCACAAGTGTGTTATATCTGGGACAACTCAGAGGCCTAAAAATACAGAGATCATTATTTATTATCCCCATTTTACAGATGCACATACTGAGTGAGGCTTAAGGGTGGAAGTGCCCGTGAGTCAGGATTTGAAGTCAGACGTGGCTGACCCCACAGTCCCCCAGCCCCATGCTACTTTCCTTCTCTCTCTCTCTCTCTCTCTCTCTCTCTCTCTCTCTCTCTCGGCCTTGGTCCCTCTTGGGTGTTAGAGGCAACAGCCCTGTGTTTGTTTTTCTCTTCACTGGCCCCTCCCCTCCATCTCTTTTCCTAAGAAGGGAGAAGCCACTCGCTAGGGGTGTAATCCTCGGCTTCCCACTTTGAAAGCTAAAGGTTAAAACCCCACGATCAGCTAGGCGCAGTGGCTCTTGCCTGTAATCCCAGCACTTTGGGATGCCGAGTCGGGCAGATCACCTGAGGTCAGGAGTTTGAGACGAGCCTGTCCAACATGGTGAAACCTCATGTCTACTAAAAAGACAAAAAATAGCCAGGTATGGTGGTGGGTGCCTGTCATTCCAGCTGCTCTGGAGACTGAAGCAGGACAGTCCCGTGAACTCGGGAGGCGAAGGGTGCAGGAGCCAAGATCATGCCACTGCATGGCAGCCTGGGCGACAGAGACTCCATCACAACAAAACAAAACAAAATAAAACAAACAAGCAAACAAACACAATAAAGCCGACAAAGGCATTCCAGACTCTCAGCGGCCCATCTTTCCAAGCTTCTCTGCTCCAGAATCAAAACCAGAGGAAAAAGAGACAGTGTTGAGCCAACGGTTTTCACCGTTTCCTGTTTGGAGTCATGGATCCCTTTGAAAATCCCCTGAAAGATCCTCTGGACTAACGAAACAGTCTCAGCTCTGTATCCCAAGTTTTCTTTAAAGAAGCAGCAAGGATGCAACTGTACTGATCACGTAGCAATGATGTAGAAAGCACTTTGGGAAATGGGCAGAAAACCCTCTGAAAATGCTAAAGCAGACAGAAAGAATCCCCACCTTTGATCTCTTTGTGCCTCAGTTCTCTCATCTGCAAACTGGGGATAATAAGAGTAACCTACCTTTCAGGCTGCTAAAAGGATTATGAGACTTAACATGTGAAACTATTAGAGGGGGTCTGTATTAGATGAGTTAAGTGCTCAATACATGTTAGGTATTAACATGACTGCAGTGATGCCTGTTATTGCACTGGGAGAGCTGCAAATTCCCCGAAGGCAACCTCTCATTCTCCAAGGTGGCTGTGCTCTGCATAGGGTAAGGTAGGGTAGGGTGGGAAGACAGGGGGTACTTACATTGACCTGCTCCTCGCAAATCTCTTTAGCCTCTTGCAGCGAGATGAGAACAAAGGCCGTGAGGGCCATGTCTTTCTCGTTGGTGTTCCGGAATCCACCCTGGGATGGAGAGCAGAAAGCAAGGATGGGGTCACCGGTATGTCCACACATGCCAGTCATCCCCCCTGCGGATTCAGAATCAGGGGGTCTGGGCAGGGCTGAGTGTCTTGTAGGTGTCACCCCGCTGCCCCACGGAGGTCAGACTTCTTAGTATTAATTCATGCAATCATTTATCCTTCTGCAAATGTCAATGAAGAGCCTCTATGCTGGCACAATGGCTCCAGTGGTTTGATCCATCGTAAAACCAGACATAGGCTGTCGCCCTCACAGAGCATTTCTCTAGTAGGGAAAATGGATATAGTCCACCCAGATCCTCAAGATATATATATACACACACACACACACACACACGTGTATATATACACACATATATACACACACACACGTGTATATATACACACATATATACACACACACGTGTATATATACACACATATATACACACACGTGTATATATACACACACACGTGTATATATATACACACATATACACACACGTGTATATATATACACACATATACACACACACGTGTATATATATACACACATACACACACACGTGTATATATATACACACACATATACACACACACGTGTATATATATACACACACATATATACACACACACACGTGTGTGTATATATATACACATATATACACACACACACACGTGTATATATATATACACACACACATATATGTGTAATTTTTTTTTTTTTTTTGAGACAGAGTTTTACTCTTGTTGCCCAGGCTGGAGTGCAATGGTGCAATCTCGGCTCCCTGCAACCTCTGCCTCCTGGATTCAAGCAATTTTCCTGCCTCAGCCTCCCAAGTAGCTGGGATTACAGGCATGCACCACCATACCCGGCTAATTTTTTGTATTTAGTAGAGATGGGGTTTCCCATGTTGGTCAGGCTGGTCTCGAACTCCTGACCTCAGGTGATCCACCTGTCTCAGCCTCCCACAGTGCTGGGATTACAGGTGTGAGCCACTGCGCCCGGCCAAGAGATATATACTTATAAAGTGGAGGAGTTCTGTGCAGGGGAAGAGGACATAGCAGTGAGAATGAAGTGTGGGAGTGTGACCCAGTTGGGGAGGTCGGAAAAAGTGTCCCTGAGGGAGTCAGCTGTCACAGAGGGCAGGGACTAGCGTACTAGGTGGCAGAAACCGCATGTGCAAAGGTCCTATAGCACAATAGAGCAAGGCTCCTATGAATGGATGGAGCCTGGAAAGAAAAGAAAGGCTGGGAGGCTGGAAGCCTGAAAGGTGAGACTGAGGCAGTGATTCTCCATCTCCAGCACACATTAGCATCACCTGGAGGAATGGGGGCACTTTTAAAAACTCAGATTCCTAGGCCAGGTGCAGTGGCTCATGCCTGAAATTCCAGCACTTTGGGAGGCCAAGGTGGGCAGATCACCTGAGGCCAGGAGTTTGAGACCATCCTTGCCAACATGGTGAAACCCGGTCTCTACTAAAAATACAAAAATTAGCCGGGCATGGTGGACGGGGCACCTGTAATCCCAGCTACTCAGGAGGCTGAGGCAGGAGAATTGCTTGAACCCGGGAGGTGGAGGTTGCAGTTAGCCGAGATCAGGCCATTGCACTCCAGTCTGGGTGACAAGAGCAAAACTCCATCTCAAACACACATACACACACACACACACATAAACACACACCCCTCAGATTCCTGGGTCCTGCCCCTAGAATTTCTGATTCAGTGAGTCTGGGGTCCGGTCTCAGAATGTGTTTTGTTTTTGAGACAGGGTCTTGCTCTGTTACCAGCCTGGAGTGCGGTGGCATGATCATGGCTCACTGCAGCCTCGACCTCCTGGGCTCAAGCCATCCTCCTGCCTCGGCCTCCCAAAGCGCTGGGATTATAGGCATGGGCTGTCAAGCCCAGCCACAAAGTGTGCATTTCTAGTAAGTCATGGGTGCTGCTGCTGCTGCTGCTGCTGGTCTGAGGATCACACTTCGAGAACCAGTGCTCGAAGGAGTTTTGTGTTTAAGAGCCATAGAGGGAGCCACGGGACTTTCTAAGGACTGATGCAACTGGATTTGAAAAAATCACCCCAGCTGCTATGTGATGAGTGTCTGAGAGCCCACAAAAGTGGAGGCCACCAGGATGACGCCCAGCAGGTGGCTTCTACACGGTCTCCAAATAAGGAGGGGCGGGGAGAGTGTTACTTGTACCAGGGGCTGGCCATGAGGATAGAGAGAAGGGGGTGACTCCTGTAACACCATGGGAGAATGCAAGTGTTGATGGATTGAGTGTGAGAAAGGGATTCCCAGGCAGGACCCCTGCACTTGGTTTAATGAAATTCTTAATAATTTCTGAGCGAGGGGCCGTGCATCTTCATTTTGCACTGGGCTTCGCAGGTCTCTGGTTTTTGCAATGCTGGAGTGACGCCTCGAGCTCATGTATCTCCCTGCCCCCACCCCCACCCCAATATTTGCAAAGGGAATTGGGCAGTGGGAACATGGAGGTAGGGGTCTGTCTCGCGTTTATCCTGTGAGACTCAGGAGCCCCTCTCTTCCATTTTGCCTTAAATCCCAGCCTCTTACAGTCATTTCTTGATGTATCACGGGCGCATCCTCCTGGAAGACCCCGTCGGGCTTCTGCTTCTCCAGGATCAGCCATTTAACAGCCCCGCAGAGGACCTGGGAGTCGATGGCAATGAGGTTGACAGCCAGAGAGAAGACCTTGACCACGTAGGCGGTCAGCCTGGGGGTGGGCACAGAGCGTGAGCCAATCGGCTCTGAGATCCAGAGACTGCCATGCCACCCAGCCAATGAGCAGGTGGGGAGGGACCAGGGCCTGGCCCAGTTTGCCTCCTTTGCTTTCCCAGGTCCCAGGACCCAGCTGTTGCGTGCGGTCCGTACTTAAGGATGCTAAATGACCGCTGGCCACTCAGCCAGCGCCTGCCTGGACTCTGCAAGTCCAGGGCTGTTTGGGCAAGGCTGGCCTAGGCGACCATCCCTGGCCAGGGTCCAGGCCCTGCTGGGGGTTGAGGGTGGAGGGTCTGCACAGCCTGAGCTGGCTGTTGGGACTCACCAGGTGCTGGGTGCCCGGTTCAGGAAGGCCGCAAAGGCAGAGCTGGGTTGTCTGAAGGCCAGCTGCTGGGTGTACCCTGCAGGGAAGAGAGAGTAACCCCCAAAAGAGCCGAGGCTGAGCAGAGGGGGCACGCCAGAAAGGGCAGGGGTGGGGTGCAGAGAGGGGACAGGGGCTCAGGGTCGGGGAGGGATTCTGGGAGGAGGGGACCTTAAAGAGAGAAGGACTGAAAGGCGGTGGGGGATCAGAGCGAGGAGGGGGAAGAGTTCTCAGAGGACAAGGGATTCAGAGAGGGGAAGGATCTTGAGGGTGGGGGGCTTTCAGGAAGGGGAGGGGTCGCAGACGTGGGGTGGAGTCTCAGGGAAGAGGCATGGCCTGGAGAGGACGTCGGGCCTCACATGAAAGTGGCTGGGAGAAGAGGTGGGGCCTCACGGGAGGGTTTGGCCTTGAGAAGAGGTGGGGCCTCAGGGGATGGGCTTGGTCTTGAAAAGAGGCAAGGTCTCCTGAGCCTGGCCTGGGAGGAGGCAAGGCCTCAGAGGGCGTGGCCTTGAGAAGAGGTGGGGCCTCAAATATGGGGCGTGGCTAGGAGAGGAGGTAGAGCCTCAGGGGAGGGCATGGTCTTGAAATGAGGTGGGGTCTTAAGGGAGGGGGGCGCTCGGAAAGGGGTCCCTAGGGTCTCCAAGAGGGGCAGGGAGCCCACCCTTCTTGATGAGCTCCAAGGCTCCCTGCCGCTTCTCCGGGCCGAACTTCTCCCACTGTTCCGTTTCATCCAGGTAATGCACAGCGATGACTGTGGGCGTCATGCTGATCATGTTCTGTTCTCCGCAGCCCGAGGGGGTCACGATGAGGTGCTTCAGCCGTTCTGCATCGATGGCATCCTCTGTCATTTGGGCCACCGGGGTCCCTGCAGCAGGTGGGAAGAGGACGTCGCTCAAGCCGGGTAGGTGACCCACCCTGGGGTGGGGTAAAAAGGATTCCAGCCTCCCAACCAGCCAGGTCGAAGGGGTCAGGGACAGGAGAGTGCTGGGAGGATGTGACTGCGGGGAGGGGAGTCTGCATGGCTGAGTGGCTGTTCGGGGGTCTGCACTGTTCGGAGTGGGACGTGCTTCACACAGTCACCCTGGTCCCTGCGTCTCGTTTCACCAACAGTAAAATAATTCCAGTAACAATATTCAGGAATACTTATATCGCGCTTAATGTTACTTCCCAGATTGTTCTAAGAGAACACCATAGAGTATCTCATTTAATCGTCACACCAGGCTGGGTGTGGTGGCTCAAGTCTGTAATCCCAGCACTTTGGGAGGCCAGGTGGGTGGATCACCTGAGGTCAAGAGGTCGAGACCAGCCTTACCAATATGATGAAACCCTGTCTCTACTAAAAATACAAAAATTAGCTCGGCATGATGGTGGGCGCCTGTAGTCCCAGCTACTCGGGAGGCTGAGGCATGAGAATCACTTGAACCCGGGAGGCAGAGGTTTCAGTGAGCCACGATCGTGCCACTGCACTCCAGCCTGGTGACAGAGCGAGACTCTGCCTCAAAAAAAAAAAAAAAAAAAAATTGTAACGCCAGCCCTTGGAGGTAGATACTATTATTCGTCCCCTATCAAAGGTGAAAAAAACAAGGCTCTTTCCCCAAAGCCTTATAGCTTACAGGTTGCAAGGCCCTTTCTTTCTCCAGTCTTCCCTCCTGGGGCAAGAAATGAGCTCCAGAATTTCTGCTCTTGTACTATGTTCCTTGGTTTTTTTTTTTTTTTTTTTTTTTTTTTTAAACGGAGTCTTCCTCTGCCGCCCAGGCTGGAGTACGTGCAGTGGCACGATCTGGGCTCACTGCAACCTCCGCCTCCCAGGTTCAAGCTATTATCCTGCTTCAGCCTCCCGAGTAGCTGGGATTATAGGCATGTGCCACCATGCCCAGCTAGTTTTTGTACTTTTAGTAGAGACAGGGTTTCACCATGTTGGCCAGGTTGCTCTCAAACTCCTGACCTCAGGGGGTCTGCCTGCCTCGGCCTCCCAAAGTGCTGGGATTACAGGCTATTGCTTCTCATTTCAGCTGATATCCCATCTGAGAAGCACAGAAGTTCTACAAAAAATTAAAATAAATAAAATCATGTATCAGTGAAAGTTCTTTGCTGAACTAAATGCTATCTGGAGGCTTCTATAAAACTGATCATAGCAAATAATATCTGTATGCTTTAAAAAATGTTTAAAAAAGGGAAAACATGGTCAGGGGCGATGGCTCACGCCTGTAATCCCAGCACTTTGGGAGGCTGAGGCGGGGGCGGATCACGAGGTCAGAAGATCGAGACCATCTTGGCTAACACGGTGAAACCCCATCTCTACTAAAAATTAAAAAAAAAAAAAAATTAGCCGGGCGTCGTGGTGGGCGCCTGTAGTCCCAGCTACTCAGGAGGCTGAGGCAGGAGAATGGCAAAAACCCGGGAGGCGGAGCTTGCGGTGAGCTGAGATCCGGCCACTGCACTCCAGCCTGGGCGACAGAGCCAGACTCTGTCTCAAAAAAAAAAAGATCACAGATGGGCTGTTCTAGCTGAAGGGGAAGAGAAAAGTGTGGGTAAACAATTCCAGAATGAGACGGAATTTGACTCCCTCCATGTCCTACTGAGACCCATGGGGTCAGGGTCAAGGGCAGCTCACCTTGCAGGAGAATTCTGGTCTCAGACTCGGTGTCCGGGACTTGGTCACTGAGGTCTGCAGGTGGGACGTCCTCTCTCTGCACTCCATCTGCAGGGTGAGTGAGAGACACCGATGGCTCTACCTCCCTCCCGCCCTATCTTACCTCGCTAAACCCAGGTCGCTTCCCCTCCTCACCCTGCCAGTCCCTCAGCCCCTACCCCTGCAGCTGACTCACCCTGGCCCAGGTGTTCTGGATCCAGCGTGCGAACAGCCACAGTTTTGTTCATTCTGATTCCTTCCGGCTACACAGTGTTGGAGGTGGGGAAGTCGTTGGATGAATAAAAGAACAGACAGACACACAGATGGTCAGCAGGGCACTGTCCTTAGAATTACCCTGGCATAGCCGGGCGTGGTGGCTCATGCCTGTAATCCCAGAACTTTGGGAGGCCGAGGCGGGTGGATCACGAGGTCAGGAGATCAAGACCATCCTGGCACTAACACAGTGAAACCCCGTCTCTACTAAAAATACAAAAAAATTAGCCCGCATGGTGGCGACGCCTGTAGTCCCAGCTACTCGGGAGGCTGAGGCAGGAGAATGGCTGAACCTGGGAGGCAGAAGCAGTAGTGAGCCGAGATCTCGCCACTGCACTCAGCCTGGGTGACAGAGCGAGATTCCGCCTCAAAAAAAAAAGAAAAGAAAAAAAATTGTAACGCCAGCCTTGGAGGTAAGATACTATTATTCGCCTCTATCAAAGGCAGAAAAACAAGGCTCTTTCCCCAAAGCCTATAGCTTACAGGTTGCAAGATTTCATCTCTAGTGAATAGTGTCAAAGCATCTGACCCCAGCCCCTTGCCCCCAGCTGTGTGATTAGGGGCCAGTTACTTAACCTCTCTGTGCCTCAGCTTCCCTCCTTAGCAGGAGGAGGCAATATAAACACCTACCTATTGTGTTGTGGTGTGAATTTATCAGAAAGTTATAAATCAATAAGGAAATAACATAATTTTGAATTTGTTTTGAAACAGGGTCTCACAATAAAATGGAAAATTAGCTAGGCGCGTGGCAAAAAATGCCTGTAATCCTGTGTTACCAGGAGGCTGAGGCATGAAAATTGCTTGCACTGTGGAGGTAGAAGTTGCAGTGAGCCCAGATCACCCCACTGCACTCCAGCTCGGGCAACAGAGTGACACTCTGTCTCAAAAAAATAATAAATAAATAAATAAAATAATCTTTTGAATTGAATACAAAAAAATTATTGATTGGTGATGGTTGATGAGCTTTTTGGTGCCCCCTAAAATTCTAAGCCTGGGGTTATCTCACTCACTTTACCGCAATCCTGGCTCTGCTTCTAAAATTCTGGGACTGCCGAATTTCCTAAGCCAGACACTATGATTCTTACTGTCTCAGAGCCTGGATCTGCGACCTGAGTCAATAGTACGAAGACCAGGAACCCTCTCTGAAGGACAAGGGTTTGTGGGTGCCCCAAGCACTCACCACGACCTTCAGGGACTTCCTGACACCGTCACTGATGAAAAAATGGTAGACGGCAGCCTTGACTTCCACTTCCTGCAGGCCAGTCTTTAGGGGCACGATGACATAAGGAACGGACAGCGAGGACTTGGGGGGGATGGTTACGGTCTGCTGGTGACGCCTCTTGGCGGTGGCCAGGCTGCAGAAGGCTGGATTGTGGAGTAGTTCCACCCTCACCTGCCAGGGAGAGAAAGTATCAGGACAAGTGTGTGTGCAACAGCCTACCTACCCCCTTGCAGGCTCCATGAAGCCTCTGCCACCCTGGGACCCACCTTGAGCTCTTGGTTCTGCCGGTAATTGTAGAGAACAGCTCGGATTTCCACCTGCTCATTTCGAACAACAGAGTAGGGTAGCCGCAGGTCGATGAAGAAGTCCTGCATTACTGTGACCTCGAAGGGGTCTGCCACACAGATCCCTTCCCGGGCAGAGACAGAACACGGAGTGTTAAGGTCGGGGAGTGGACAAGGCGAGGCTCCTGGATCTCAGCTCTTAGTCCTCACTGCAGGAGCTCTCGCTAACTCAGCCTGTCTTTGCAAAAGCCTATGAACTAAACGCTGTCAATGGTGATAAATGACAGATGATGGTGGTGGTTGGGAGTTACCATATTTTTATTATTATTATTATTATTATTATTATTAGAGACAGAGCAACACTCTGTCGCTAGGATGGAGTGCAGTGGCGCCATCTCGGCTCAACGCACCCTCCGCCTCCTGGGTTCAAGCGACTCTCCTGTCTAAGCCTCTCAAGTAGCTAGGACTACAGGCATGCACCACCATGCCCAGCTAATTTTTATATATTTAGTAGAGATGGGCTTTCACCATGTTGCCCAGGATGGTCTCGATCTCTTGACCTCGTGGTCCACCTGCCTCGGCTTCCCAAGTGCTGAGATTACAGGCGTGAGCCACTGCGCCCGGCTGGAGTTACCATTATTTAATGATTTGCATTCTGTTTGTAGTTTGACTCAGAGATCTACACGTAGGAAGAGAAATCTCCAAAATATATCCGCATCTCTGAAATGGCAGCCCCAAGCCGTGGGTGAGAGCTGAGCACTCAAAATGGGGTTTGTTCAAGTGAGAAACTGGATTTGTACTTTTATTTGAATTACTTGTTTTTAAGTATATTTAATTTCATTCAGATGTAAACTTTAAACCTGATGATCTAGCTATGTGTGGTGGCTCATGCCTGTAATCACAGCACTTTGGGAGGCTGAGGCGGGAGGATTGCTTGAGCCCAGGAGTTCAAGGCTGCAGTGAGCTACAATCACACCACTGTGCTCCAGCCTGGGCAACAGAGTGAGATCCTGTCTCTGAAACCAAACCCAGTGGAACAAAACAAACAAACAACCAATGCTCGTTGTAAATATATGAAACACCATTGAATTGTATATTTTATTATTATTGCTATTTTTTTTTTTTTTTTTGAGACGGGGTCTCACTCTGTCACCCAGAGTGCGGTAGCATGATCTTGGCTCACTACAACCTCCGTATCCTGGGTTCAAGCAATTCTCCTGCCTCAGCCTCCTGAGTAGCTGTGATTACAGGCACCCACCACCATGCCCTGCTAATTTTTTGTATTTTCAGTAGAGACAGTGTTCACCATGTTGGCCAGGCTGGTCTCGACCTCCTGACCTCAGGTGATCTGCCTGCCTCGGCCTCCCAAAGTGCTGGGATTACATGTGTGAGCCACCATGCTGGACCTGAATTGTACATTTTAAAAGGGTGACATATAGAATGTGAATTAAATCTTAATTTTATTAAAATGATGATTGATTGAGTGGAAAACGTTTAAGCATATTTGCAACAACGTGGGTATGAGGATCTACCTTTTCTTTTTCTTTCTTTTTTTTGTAGAGACGGGGCTTTGCCATGTTGCCCAGGCTGATCTCGAACTCCTGACCTCAAATGATTTGCCAGCCTCAGCCTCTCAAAGTAATGGGATTACAGCCGTGAGCCATCGCACCTGGCCTGAGAATCTACCTTTTTGAACTGTAAATTTTATGAAACCTAAAATACAGATCAAAGTATTTCCAACGAAAACCTAGCATCCTGGGCTGGGCACGGTGGCTCACACACACACACACACATATTGCACTAATTGCTACCAAGTGGCAGTTTGGACAAAGAAAATTTTTTTTAAGAAAATAATATTGCATTAAAATACTATTTTTGGCAGGGTACGTTGGTTCACACCTGTAATCCTAGCACTTTGGGAGGCCAAGGTGGGTGGATTGCCTGAGGTTAGGAGTTTGAGACCAGCCTGGGCAATATGGTGAGACCCCATCTCTACTAAACATACAAAAAATGAGCCAGGTGTGGTAGTGCTCGCCTGTAGTCCCAGCTACTTGGGAGGCTGAGCAAGAAGGTGGTTGAACCCAGGAGGCGAGGTTGGCAGCAAGGCAAGATGGCACCACTGCACTCCCAGCCTGAACAACACTCATGAGGGCACTCCATGCTCAAAACAAAAAGCAGCGGCCCGAGGCGGCGGTGGCTCAAGCCTGTAATCCCAGCACTTTGGGAGGCGAGGCGAGGCCGGGATCACAAGGTCAGGAGATCCAAGACCATCCTGGCTAACCGCGGTGAAACCCGTCTCTACTGAAAAGCCTAAAAACAGGCGAGGCGCGGTGACTCCGCCTGTAATCCCAGCACTCTGGGAGGCGAGACGAGTAGGATCACAGTCAGGAGATCGAGACCATCCTGGCTAACTGCGGTGAAACCCCATCTGTACTAAAAATACAAAAAAACTAGCCTGGCCTGGGCGAGGCGAGGGTGTGGCCCTATGGTCCACCTACTCCGGAGGCCTGAGGCAGGAGAATGGCGTGAACCGGGGAGGCCGGAGCTTACAGTGAGCTGAGATCGGCCACTGCACTCCAGCCTGGGTGACAGGCGAGATATCTCAGCTCACTGCAAGCTCCGCCTCCCGGGTTTATGCCATTCTCCTGCCTCAGCCTCCCGAGTAGCTGGGATTACAGGCGCCTGCCACCTCACCCGGCTAGTTTTTTGTATTTTTTAGTAGAGACGGGGTTTCACCGGGTTAGCCAGGATGGTCTCGATCTCCTGACCTTGTGATCCACCCGTCTCGGCCTCCCAAAGTGCTGGGATTACAGGCTTGAGCCACCGCGCCCGGCTGCAGACTGGATTATATTCATTCCTTTCCCTCTGATTTTTAAAGAAATGAAAGCATTTGGCCAGGGACAGTGGCTCACATCTGTAATCCCAGTACTTTGGGAGGCCGAGGCGGGTGGATCACTTCAGGTCGGAAGTTCAAGACCAGCCTGGCCAACATGGCAAAACCATGCCTCTATTAAAAATATGAAAATTAGCCAGGCGTGGCAGTGGGTACCTGTAGTCCCAGACACTTGGGAGGCTGGGGCAGGAGAATCACTTGAACCCGGGAGGCGGAGGTTGTAGTGAGCCAAGATTGTGCCACTGCACTCCAGCCTCGGTGACAGAGTGAGACTCCGTCTCGAAAAAAGATAATAATAAAAGAAAGAAAGCATGTGCACGTGCCTCGAAAGGATCATGGTCCTGAGAAACCGTGTCTGCTTCCTCTAAGGGATTTGTCTATTCTGAACATGACTAGGTGAGCTGAGAACATTCCCAGACCTGATGCAGAACACGGGAGAAGCAGTGGCCTTTAAAAACCATCTAATACAAAAATTAGCCAGGTGTGATGGCCTGCGCCTGTAATCCCAGCTACTCGGGAGGCTGAGGGACGAGAATCGCTTGAACCCAGGAGGCGGAGGTTACAGTGAGCCGAGATTGCATGACTGCACTCCAGCCTGGCAACAGAGCAAGACTCGGTCTCAAAAAAAAATCTCGATAGGCTGGATGTGGTGCTATGATCCCAGCGCTCTGAGAAGCGAAGGTGGGAGGATGGCTTGAGCCCAGGAGTTTGAGACCAGCTCGGGCAACATACTGAGACTCTCTCTCTACAAATAATAATTTAAAAATTAGCTGGGCATGGTGGCATGCACCTGTAGTCCTAGCTACTCAGAAGGCTGAGGCTGAGACAGAAGGACCCCTTGAGCCCAAGATGTTGACGCTGCAGTGAGCTGTGACTGCACCACTGCACTCCACTGGGTGAAAGAGCGAGACCCTGCCTCTAAATAAATATATAAATCAACAAAAGCAGCTTGACACTACCAGCAAGTAAAGGCAATTGGACTGGACTAGGCTTTGACTCCAACTGCACTTTCCATAAACATGATAGACAGGCTTTCACTGGGTTCTGGATCTCCACAACAACAAAGTAGATGGAATCCCTTTAAAAATATATATATTTTAATATTTTTCAGCCAGGCACAGTGGCTCACACCTGTAATCCCAACACTTTGGGAGGCTGAGGTGGGCAGATCACTTGAGGTCAAGAGTTCAAGACCAGCCTGGCCAACGTGGTGAAACGCCCACTCTACAAAAAATACAAAAATCCAGCTGGGCACGGTGGCTCATGCCTGTAATCCCAGCACTTTGGGAGGCTGAGGCGGGCGGATCACCTGAGGTCAGGAGTTCGACACCAGCCTGGTCAACATGGTGAAACCTTGTCTTTACTAAAAATACAAAAATTAGCCGGGTGTGGTAGCACGCGCCTATAATCCCAGCTACTTGGGAGGCT
Organism: Papio anubis; assembly: GCF_008728515.1. Classification (NCBI taxonomy): domain Eukaryota; kingdom Metazoa; phylum Chordata; class Mammalia; order Primates; family Cercopithecidae; genus Papio; species Papio anubis. Next base: position 44,881,966 of record NC_044995.1, on the reverse strand, counting down.
GAGGTAGGAGAATCACTTGAATCCGGGAGGCAGAGGTTACAGTGAGCCAGGACTGCGCCACTGTACTGCAGGCTGTGCCACAGATCGAGACTCCATCTCAAAAAAAACCCAAAAAAACTCAGCTACTCAGGAGGCTGAGGCAGGAGGATCTCTTGAACCTAGGAGGTGGAGGTTGCAGTGAGCCGAGGTTGTGCTACCGTACTTCAGATTGTGTGACAGAGCAAGACTCCATCTCAAAAAAAAAAAAAAAAAAAAGTTTTCGTCCATACAAAGTCTCACTGTGTTGCCCAGACTGCTCTCGAACTCCCGAGCTCAAGCGATCCTGCTGCCTCAGCCTCCCAAAGTGCTGGGATCACAGGTGTGAGCCACTGAGCCCAGCTCAAAGTAGGTGGAATTCCTAAAGAGATACCTGAATTTACTCACACTCTGGAATAATCCAAGTGCCTTGGGATAGTAACATTAGCCATTCTTCTTCTGACCCCCAGTGGGCTAAAGGAGGTCTAAAGGGCACCCTCAGACAGGAGCCTCCTCTCTCAACTGACAGAAAGGCCTCCTCCTACCCCCTCAGACAGGGGCATCCTCCCCCCTCAGACAGAGGTATCCTCCCTCCTCAGACAAGGACTTCCTCCTCCCTCAGACAGGGGCATCCTCCCCCCTCAGAGAAATTATCCTCCCTCCTCAGACAAAGACCTCCTCCTTCCTCAGACAGAGGCCTCCTCCTCCCTCCTTAGACAGGAACCTCCTTTTTCCTCAGACAGAGGCCACCTCCTCCCCCCTCAAGACAGAGGCCTCCTCCTTCCTCAGACAGAGGCCTCCTCCCTCCTCAGACAGGGACCTCCTCCCCCTCAGACGAGGGACCCTCCTCCCCCTCCAGGTGAGACCTCCTCCCCTCAGACAGAGGACCTCCTCCTCCCCGCCTCCAGACAGGGACACTCCTCCCCCCCCAGACAGGGACCTCCTCCTCCCCCCTCAGACAGGGACCTCCTCCTCCCCCTCAGACAGGGACCTCCTCCTCCCCCCTCAGACAGGGACCTCCTCCCCCCTCAGACAGGGACCTCCTCCTCCCCCCTCAGACCCAGGGACCTCCTCCCCTCCAGACAGGCCTCCTCCTCCCCCCTCGAGACAGGGGACCTCCTCCTCCCCTCAGACAGGGACCTCTCCTTCCCCTCAGACAGGGACCTCCTCCTCCCCCCTCCAGACAGGGAGACCTCCTCCCTCCCCCTCAGACAGGGACACTCCTCCCTCCCCCCCTCAGACAGGACCTCCTCCCCCCTCAGACAGAGACCTCACTCCTCCCGCCTCAGACAGGACATCCTCCTCCCCCTCAGACAGGGACCTCCTCCCCCCCTCAGACAGAAAGCCTTCTCAGACCAGCCTCCCCAAGGCAGGGCATCCTCCCTCCTCGGACAGGAGTCTCCTCCCCATCAGACCGACCCTCCCCTGCCCCACCCATGGGACCTACTCCTGGCCAGGCCCAGGTGACTGGCCAGCGTGCTGCGCCCGCAGCTCGGTGATGGTGCAGCAGTCCAGGAGAGACCTTCTTGCGCCCACCGTCCGGGGGTGATGTGTGGATCGGCCATTTGCGAGAACCTCATGCGGTTCTCCCGCATGCCATGCTCGCAGCACTTGCGCGGCTCCTTGGGGTACTGGCCAGCTCTTGGGAGCACATTCCCCAGGGCCACACCCTCAGCTGGGGACCGGCAGCAGGAGGGACTCGGGACGGACCCCGGGGAGGGCTTCCCCGCCAGGACCTCCCTTCCTCCCTCTCTGGCTCCTGCACAGCCCGGGCTCCGGGTCTCTGGGGGTGGGGTTCAGGGGCAGGAGTGGGTAGGAAAGGCCTCTTGTCCATTCTCTCTTCTCCCGGGCACGCGGGCAGTCGTGAGGCTGACTGGCTAATGGGCACTGAGGATTCTGCAGGGCAGGCGGCCGAGAAGAAGAGCTGAAAGGCACTACTAGGTGTCCTGGGGAACCACCCCTCACTATCGTGTGGTGGGGTGCTCCTGCTCCCATTGATGGAAGAGCAAACCGAGGGCTCAGAGGAGAATTTGCCAGGTGGTGTGGTGGGCGGAGCTTGAACCCAGGACCCCAGATTCCAGAGCTCTGCTCCCAGCATCTGGGAGGTGGAGGTGCTGTCTGTCCTGCCACCCGACCCCTGCGTGGGCAGCCTCACTGCCCTCTGGGTCTGCTGTGCTGCTGCTCACCAAAGTCCAGGCCTGCATCGAGAAGACACCAAGTAATCCTTCCCACTGCCTGGGGTGTATCTACCTTCTCCACCACGTCAGATCTGCAGAGGCATAGGGGTGGCAGGGCCTTGAGGAGCTAGAGCTGGCAGTTGGGATCCCCCACATATGCACCTGTGTATCTCTTCCTGAATGACCCCACCCTGTCCTGCTTTCATCCCCCCCATTCCTGCTTCTGCCTTTCCTTTCTCTCTCTTTCCTTCCTTCCTTCTTTCCCTTCCCCTTCCTTCCCCTTCCTTCCTTCTCCTTCTTCCTTCCTTCCTTCCTTCCTTCCTTCCTTCCTTCCTTCCTTCCTTCCTTCCTTCCTTCCTTCCCCTTCCTTCCTTCCTTCTTTCCCTTTCTTTCTCTCTTTCTCTCTTTTCTTTTTCTTGATGGAGTCTTTCTCTGTCACTGCCCAGGCTGGAGTGCAGTGGTGTGATCTTGGCTCACTGTGACCTCCAGCTCCCCGGATTCAGAGCCACCTCCTGCCTCTGCCGTCCCAGTGGCTGGGACTACGAGTGCAGCCACCATGCCAGCTAATTTTGTATTACAGAGACAGGGTTTCTCACATGTTAGCCAGGCTGGTCTCAGACTCTTGACCTGAAATGATTCCCTGTCTTGTGGCCTCTCAAGGGTAGGGTGAGCCACCATGCCCGGTCTTCCTCTTTTTCTTTTCTTTTCTTTTTCTTTCTTTTTCTTTTCTTTCTTTTCTTTCTTCTTTTCTTTCTTTCTTTCTTTTCTTTCTTTTCTCTTCCTTTCTTTCTTTCCTTTCTTTCTTTTCCTTCCTTCCTCCTCCCCTTCCTCCCTCCTCCTCCTTTCCTCCTTCCTTCCTTCCTTAAGTTCTTCCTCCCTCCTTCCTTTCTCTCCTTTCTTTTCTTTCTCTCTGTTTCTCTCTCTCTTCTTTTTTTTTCTCATTTCTTTCCATTCTTTTTTTTTTTTTTTTTTAAAGTTGGGATTTCCACTGTCATGAGGCTGGAGTGGGCAATGCGTAACCATAATTCTCTTCTCAGCGAGCTGCGGAGCGGCGTGTCGGTGAGGCGGCTGGCTGTGGGCACTGAAGTTCTACGGGCAGGCCACGGCAGAAGGCTGAGGGCTACCTACTAGGTGTCCTCGGTTCACCCCTCACTATCGTGTGAGGTGGGGGTGCTCCTGCTCCCATTTGATGGAAGAGCAAACCGAGGCTCAGAGGGGAGGGGTTTGCTTGGTGGTGGTGGAGGCGGAGCTTGAACCCAGGACCCCAGATTCCAGGGCTCTGCTCCCAGCATCTGGGAGGTGGAGGTGCTGTCTGTCCCTGCACCGGCCCCTCATTGTAGCCTCACCTGCCACCTCTGGTGATCTGTAACCCTGCTGCTTCATAAAGGTCAGGCCTGCATCCGAGAAGACACCAATGTCCTTCCCACTGCCTGGGGTGCAGCCAATGTCTGCCTTCTCCACCACGTCCCAGATCTGCGGGGGCATAGGGGTGGCAGGACGCAGGGAGGCTAGGCTGGCAGTTGGGATCCCCCACATATGCACCTGTGTATCTCTTCCTGAATGACCCCGTCCTGCTTTCATCCCCCATTCCTGCTTCTGCCTTTCCTTTCTCTCTCTTTCCTTCCTTCCTTCTTTCCTTCCCCTTCCTTCCCCTTCCTTCCTTCTCCTTCCTTCCTTCCTTCCTTCCTTCCTTCCTTCCTTCCTTCCTTCCTTCCTTCCTTCCTTCCCCTTCCTTCCTTCCTTCTTTCCCTTTCTTTCTCTCTTTCTCTCTTTCTTTCTTGATGGAGTCTTTCTCTGTCACCCAGGCTGGAGTGCAGTGGTATGATCTTGGCTCACTGTAACCTCCAACTCCCAGGTTCAGGCCATTCTCCTGCCTCCGTCTCCCGAGTAGCTGGGACTACAGGTGCACGCCACCATGCCCAGCTAATTTTTGTATTTTTAGCAGAGACAGGGTTTCACCATGTTGGCCAGGCTGGTCTCGAACTCTTGACCTGAAATGATTCCCCTGTCTTGGCCTCTCAAAGTGCTGGGAGTGAGCCACCATGCCCGGTCTTCTCTTTTCTTTCTTTTCTTTTCTTTTCTTTCTTTTCTTTCTTTTCTTTCTTCTTTTCTTTCTTTTCTTTCTTTTCTTTCTTTCTCTTCCTTTCTTTCTTTCCTTTCTTTCTTTCCCTTCCTTCCTCTCCCTCCCTTCCTCCCTCCCTCCTCCTTTCCTCCTTCCTTCCTTCCTTCGTTCTTCCCTCCCTCCCTTCCTTTCTCTCCTTTCTTTTTCTTTCTCTCTGTTTCTCTCTCTCTCTTCTTTTTTTTTCTCCTTTCTTTCCATTCTTTTTTTTTTTTTAAGTTGGGATTTCCCACTGTCACCCAGGCTGGAGTGCAGTGGTGCAATCACAGCTCACTGCAGCCTCAAATTCCTGTTCTCAAGCAATCCTCGCACCTCAGCCTCCTGAGCAGATGGGACTGCAGGCATGCGCCATCATGCCCAGCTATTTTTTAATTTTTCTGTAAAGATGGGGTCTTGCCATGTTGCCCAAGATGGTCTGGAACTCCTGGCCTCAAGTGATCCTACCACCGTGACCTCCCAAAGTACTGGGATTCCAGGCGTGAGCCACCACACCCGGCCTCCATTCCAAATCTTATCTCCATTCCCCCTCTGATTCCATCTGCTTTCCCATCCTCACTCCTGAACCCAGGCCAACCCCACCTCCATCTTCATCCCTACTCCGGAAGCCTCTTCAGAGGCTTCTTCCCTCCTCAGACAGAGGCCTCCTCCTCCCCCCTCAGACAGGGACCTCCTCCTCCCCTCTCAGACAGAGGCCTCCTCCTCCCCTCTCAGACAGGACCTCCTCCTCCCTCCTCAGACAGGGACCTCCTCACTCCTCTCTCCAGACGGGACCTCCTCCTCCCCTCTCAGACAGGCCTCCTCCCTCCCCCTCCAGACAGAGGCCTCCTCCTCCCCTCAGACAGAGGCCTCCTCCTCCCCAGACAGAGGCCTCCTCCTCCCCCCCTCCAGACAGGGACCTCCTCCCCCCTCAGACAGAGACCTTCTCCAGACCCGCCTCCCCAAGACAGGGCATCCTCCCTCCTCAGACAGGAGTCTCCTCCCCCATCAGACCCGGCCCTCCCTCTGCCCCACCCCATGGGACCTACTCCTGGCCAGGCCCAGGTGACTGGCCAGCGTGCTGCCGCGCTGGATGACCCTGAGCTGCCATCCCAGCCTCTCAGGGGCCAGTTGAGAAAGTGTCCAGGAGACCAGGCTGTGATGGCTCAGGCCTGTAATCAGCACTTTGGGAGGCCGAGGCGGATCACAGGTCAGAGATAGAGACTATCCTGGCTAACAAATTGAAACCCCATCTCTACTAAAATACAAAATTAGCCAGGCCGAGGTGGCAGGCTGGGCACAGTCCCAGCTACTCAGGAGGCTGAGGCACGATCACTTAGACAGGAGGCTGAGGCTTGCAGTGAGCGAGGTCAGCCCACTACACTCCAGCCTGGGCAACAGAGGCGAGAGACTCATCTCAAAAATAAATAAATAAAAATAAAAGAGTCTAAGTAAAAAATAATAATAAATAAAATTAAAATTAAAAAAAAAGAAAAGTGTCCAAGTCTCAGCCGGCGTGAGAGGTGGCTCCGCGCCTGTAATCCCAGCACCTTGGGAGGTCAAGGCAGGTGGATCACAAAGTCCAGGGTCGAGACCATCCTGGCCAACATGGTGGCTTGCTGTCTTCACTAAAAATACAAGATGGCAGCATGGTGGCGGGCACCTGTAGTCCCAGCTACTCCGGGAAGCTGAGGCAGGAGAATGTCAGCTTGAACCTGGGCAGAGATTGCAGTGGCCGAGACGCTGCGCCACTGCACTCAGCCTGGTGACAGAGACTCCATCTCAAAAAAGGAGAGAAAAGCGCGATCCAGTTCTCTGACCATCCCAACGGAACCCATGTCCAACCTCATTCCCATCTTCGCTAATGTCATCTGTGTCTGGTCTGCTCTGATCTCTGCTTTCAGCCCAGCCACCCCACTGTACCCTCTCAATCCCATCCATCTCCCCAGCCCCAGCTCATGCCTCAGCTTCTTCTCAGCAGCCAGGACACTGGTCCTTACACCTTACTCTGCGTCAGCTTGTTCTTCTTATTCAGCACAAACACGCCCTTGTCCACAGCCACCAGTCCCACCCGGGCCCGTGGTCACCCTCTATCTTCAGGGTCATCTGCTGCCCAGGTAAGGCTCGGAAGATCGGGCGGATCAGGTCGATTCAACACGGATCGAGATCGATCGAACGCCAGATCAGAAATTCGCGGATCAGGCGGATCAGACGCGGACATCGTTGCGGACATCCGGATCAGTTTGGTGGTGGTGCACCGCCATA